>NW_020837963.1:20371141-20421380 GCF_003676395.1 Aethalodelphis obliquidens
ACACACACACACACACACACACACACACACACACACACACACACACAGTGATTTTGACAGTGGAGACAATGGAATGGGGGCATTAGTGGTTCCAGAATTTATATTAGAAAGGCTTAGAATATGCATGTTGCTTGGAAACAGGTGCCAGAGCTTTTGTTCACGCTATTTATTCAACAAACATACTTTCAAAAAAGTGTTGATGTGTCTTGAGGTGGAGGGAGGGTGCTAGGGTAAACATTTTTGGCTGGCTAATCTAACATCCTTTCTTAGTCCTTTTTCCCCTTGCCTTTCTCCCTTAAGGAGATAAAAATAATAAATATTCCTGTTTCTACACTCTCATGGCTAAGAATGGTCACATGTTACATTTCTGTCCAATGAGACATAATAAAAATTCTGCTAGAATTTTCTGGGGAAGATTTTGCTTTTCTGGTAAAGAGATTGAAGCATCTGTTGCCATCACTTCCTCTATCCCTCTGTCCTGGGGGATGTAATGTCTTGATACTGGCAGCTATGTTGTTACCATGAGAATATTAGAGCTGCTACGCCAACATCACGGAACCACTGAATCACTACTAGCATGTGCCTTTCTCTTAAGACTTTTTATTATCTTAGAAGAAAATAAATCCATATTTGTTAAATCCACTACTTGGAATTTCTATTACTTGAAGCTGGAAGCATTCCTAGGTCTGGAAAGCTCAATGCTAGCTAAGAAAGCAAAGCTCAAGTATTTCAAGCTATGTCATTGGTTCTCCCATTGGTTATGAAAAGAAATAATGGCATGGACTTGAGGACTGATCCTGGGAAGTTATGAGAAAATTGGCAAGGGGTTAAAGAAAAAATTTTAAATAAAATAGAAAGAAATGTTCTTTCAATTTTCCTGTTTCTCTCTTCCTATACAAATGTGTGCACGTAGCATTGTGATTTTGGATATTTGAATGGTCTAGATTCTGGAGTACTAAAAAGTTAAGTTACAAATAATGAATCTATTAAAATTTAATTCATCTATGGTGAAAACATTTCTGAAACTTGGTGAATATATTGATATTTCTGCTATCCAATGTTGCTTTACATGTAAAACTTAAACATTTTCAACTGCTCATCAATTTGGATCTTAGGTAACTAATTGTAGGTTTATCTCTAAATTATCTTAATTGACCAACTCCTCAAAACAGCTGTCAGGACCTCTGCTATTCTTCCCCTCTGAGGTATCACTGGGAGCCCCTCAAAGGGGGAAATTGACACAGGGATACTTTCTACTGCATCCTCACCCTCCACCTTCCTCTGGTCCATGTGCTGCTCTCCCTGTTCCTCTTGGCAACTGTCTGCCGCCGTTTTCCTCGTTGGTTTATAATCCCTCAGTAGGCCAAGGCCAGCCAAGCTATGTCACTTAGCCCTTTGATTTTTACTGCCCATTAGTGAATTTGCTTGTTTCACCATTGTTGTCTCTAACTGACATTATTTCTCTCAAACCTTCCAGCCTCCAGAATTCAGGTGTTTACTTCCTTTAAAAGTTAATGGGAAACAATTTTCCATTCCCATACCCAATTCTTCTGTGGAGAAAAACCCAGACCAGAAATGTTGGGCTTTAAGGATGTAATTGTTCACAGCCCTCTTTTTCTCAGATGACTCAGGAAAAGTACGCTTTAGTCCAGGCTAAATTATACCTATAACTACTGCTTCCCCCCAGCTGCTGTCTTTGGCACACCATGACCATGCTGGTTCGTCTCTTGGGGCTCTGGTGTCTTTTCCTGGAGTATGACTTCCGTTGGCAACTCTGTCTCTTCTCCACCCGACCCCATACCTCAGGCCTTCAGACACGTGGGCTATGTTGCTACACTAATTGGAGAGTGATTAATGCGTTTCTCATGACATACCTGGGGTCCATATTCCTTAAAGATTCTGGTTAGATAAAGAGGAGGTGTCACTGAACTGTGCCTAGTGGTACATCCAATTCTTAGTTTTGATCCACTGTGGAGAACCACTTTACCTACTGACCTTTTTCAGATCTCGAAAGTGCAAAATGGGCTTCATTATCTCCATTTTAGGATAATGAAACTTAAATTCATACAAGTTAGGTGACTAGATCATGATGACATGAAGAACCTAACAGTGAAACTGCTTTTATGTTAGATATTGGCATATCCCAACGATCTGTACTGTTCTAGGGTATGATAGCTTAGGAGTGAATATGATTTGAACTTAATGCATTTTTAGAGGGTATCATATTCAGAACCAGGCAGATCCATCTCCTGACCCTAAACATGGTCCTAAAGTAAACTGCTTGAGGAAAGAGGATCCCAAAGATTACAGGTGGGGAATTTTGAAGTATGTCCATATTCCACTGGAGATCAAAGAAGCCCAACTAAAAGCACTGTGGACTGACTGACATGACAACTGTGGATTGAGCAAAACTTCTTTTTCAAAGGACTATCTTATCTCAAAGGTTATGACTTTGGAGGAACTAAGGTGATTGGCGATGGAAAGAATTAGAACATGTGAAATTCCTTAAAAACTTACTTAAGTAATTTTGCCTATGTTACACATAATAAAACATATCCTTTAAAAAAACAAGCTGACATAACTGAATGAGTAGAAGGTCCCATATCTGGCTTTCTGACTCAAATCCCACTTCACCAGTCACATTTTCTTCCTCTCTCTCTCTCCTCTCTTCTCTCTTCCTGTCTTTCTCTCTATCTCTCCTCTTTCTCTCCTTCATTCCTTCCTCATTTATATAAACTGGCCCCAAACTACTACCAATAAACTCAGAATCTCTAGATTGATACAGATGCACAGATATGCATCCTTTCAACTCTGGAAATTTAATTGTCTTAGATTCTCAAGAATCTTTACTAAAAATCTAATCTTTTAACCTTAATAATTTGATACTACTATACTTAATTGCTTAACCACAAATGTAGAAAAATTAAGAATTAAACTAGACAAAGAATAGTTGGAATTTCAAGAGAACTATAAATATTATTTAAGGAGGTACTTGATTGTAAGTTAAATAAAGAGAATTGCAATATATTTATTTCTTTGTACAAAGAGTGTCACATTAACTTGTGGTTATATACCAGATACTTGATGATGTACGTAATTACTCATGCCAGAGCATTCTTAATTGTAAACAAACAAATTCCATTAGCTCAGACTTAACTTCTTCAGAATATATAATACAATACAAACCTTAACAAACCAAAATTTAACTTATCACCACCCGTAAATAAGAGGCACTTACTGAGCTAGTGGAAAATATTTTTAAAAAGTGATTCTCAAGAACTATATAAATTCAACACCTAAGACATAGAATTTTAACACAAGCAAACACTGATTATACTGGTGATTTGAAATCCTCATTACAGCTGTCTTCATCAAACATCAAAATTGCTTAACCTAGTTCAAATTACTACCATGGTTCCCACATTTCCCTTCAAAATGCCACTTCAAAACAGCACAGCGGGGGCTTCCCTGGTAGCGCAGTGGTTGAGAGTCCGCCTGCCGATTCAGGGGACACGGGTTCGTGCCCTGGTCCGGGAAGATCCCACATGCTGCGGAGCGGCTGGGCCTGTGAGCCATGGCTGCTGAGCCTGCACGTCCGGAGCCTGTGCTCCACAACAGGAGAGGTCACAACAGTGAGAGGCCCGTGTACCGCAAAAAAAAAAAAAAAAAAAAAAAAAAAAAAAACATTACAGGGAAGCAGATGTTCGGTGGGAGGAGGAAGGTTGAAGGAAGTCTTCCCTGCATGTGTTCTGTGCGGTTTGATTTTACTGTTGTGTGTGGTACCAGATGGTGCTTCTTCACTGATGAAAGGAAATATGGGGGACCAAAGGAAATCACCACTAATGAGTGAATTAAGGTGGGAAAAGTGAACTGTAGACTCCTCTGAAGCACTTTTACATAAATACAGTTGGTGTGAAAGAGGCTATTTTCTGTGTGGCATTCAAAAATGTCCTGCTAGGGGCTTCCCTGGTGGCGCAGTGGTTGGGAGTCTGCCTGCCGATGCAGGGGACACAGGTTCGTGCCCCGGTCCGGGAAGATCCCACATGCCGCGGAGCGGCTGGGCCCGTGAGCCATGGCTGCTGAGCCTGCGCGTCTGGAGCCTGTGCTCTGCAGTTGGAGAGGCCACAATAGTGAGAGGCCCACGTACTAAAAAACAAAATAAATTTTTTTTAAAAAATGTCCTGATATGAGACCATAATTATCCTAGAAGAAAATTACCATGCTTTTAAGGCTTACCTTGGAAAAAAAAAAAAAAAGGTTAATATACATTTAAAAAGAAAATACAAATTTATTATGGTACCTAAATATGTATTTGATTGAGAACTAGAATACTACCTAGACTAAATTTTTAGAAGTTCAGAAAATGGGAGGATCAGTAAGAGAAATTTTATGAAAGAGAGATAGATAATACATATGTTGGATGTTAGAAAGTGACTTGGTCTTTGAACAAAGACTAAATATTGAAAAGATGTGAGTAATCTGAGCTTGATAATATTAAGCTTAACATACTTTAATATTTTTGCTTCCTAAGTAATGTAGACTGACCTTACTTCATAATTTCCCCAAATACGTGGATGTCCTTTTCTAGGAGGACTAGTATTGGCAAAATTTTGTTTAAAAAATTAGGTATATTGGGCTTCCCTGGTGGCGCAGCGGTTGAGAGTCCGCCTGCCGATGCAGGGGACACAGGTTCGTGTCCCAGTCCGGGAAGATCCCACATGCCACGGAGTGGCTGGACCCGTGAGCCATGGCCACTGAGCCTGCGCGTCCAGAGCCTGTGCTCCGCAAAGGGAGAGGCCACAATAGTGAGAGGCCCGCATACCACAAAAAAAAAAAAAAAAAAAAAAATAGGTATAATAGCAATTGCTTCTTGAACTTCACAGAAAAAAAGTAAGTGCACATATGCAAAAGATAAATAATTTGTGTACTTTATTAAAATAAATTGTAAAAATACACATTTTCGAACCCATAGAAACACACACATTATTTAACGTGGCCTTTGTATCAGTCATCCTTAGAAGACAAGTGCATAGTGTGTATTAGTGTTCTCCTTTTACAGATGAGGAAACTATGGCTCAAAACGGTTAAGTAACTTGCACCAAGTCATACTACAAGCAAACCAAGTATTAAAAGTTAGGAATGCCGGCTCCTAAGACCCAGGCTACACAGTGCCGCTCAGGTACCGCCCACACTGACGTGGACTGCATATGGCTCCTCTTTGGTAATCCACCTTCCTTTCTGCACTCAGAGCCCGTTACAGTATTACAGCCTCCACTTTATCCACATAGCCTTCCACCAGACTGCGAGTTCTTTGTGCCTTCCTGAAAATCTGTACCCAGTGCATAGCATCTCAATAAGTATTTTAATGACTGTTATTTAAAAAGCAAAGCCCCAGGTTGTAGTGAAAGGATCTTGATTTTGAGCCAGAATGACTCAAATGATATTTTGAGCTGAATTTAAAGCTCAGCTGAAGCATTTTTAATGATGTGTCACTTTCATAAAACAATGGTAATTTATCTCTCAAATAACTGCAAAAACTTTCTTTCTGCACATAAAATTTTCTCTCAGATGGAGAAGAATCACACTGCTAGAAAACCCACTTGGTAAACATCCGTTTCTTTCCATTCCTTTCCTATCATACAATCAAGATTTGATTATTTCATATTAAAATTGTTTCATATTATTCTGTAACTAGA
The DNA here is from genome assembly GCF_003676395.1 of Aethalodelphis obliquidens. Classification (NCBI taxonomy): domain Eukaryota; kingdom Metazoa; phylum Chordata; class Mammalia; order Artiodactyla; family Delphinidae; genus Aethalodelphis; species Aethalodelphis obliquidens. The sequence continues at coordinate 20,376,838 of NW_020837963.1, forward strand.
TAAATGGTCGATATCTTACAAAAATCCATGAACAGTAAAAATAATATAAATTTCAAAATTATTTTCCGCGGTGGCAGAGAGACTGTATCGTGGTTATGTTTATGGCCCCAATATCTAATTTAATTAACATAAAAAAGCATTAAAATTTATTTTCTCTACTAATCCATGATGTGAAGTGTCAGTTCTGAATTTAGCTGATTTTTCCTTCCGTTTGGCACGCAAAGCACAATTTGAAGCTTTCTAGCACACCAAGGAGAGAGGGGATGGGAAGAAGTTTTTTGTAAGGAGACGGCAGGTTGGGGCCAACAAAGAATCCCATATTTAATTTTAACTTCTTACAGGCATCATGCTAAAACGCCCCTGAAATAACCCAAAAAACTCAGGAAAATGTATCACATCATGATCTTTTATTAATGATGCATTAGAGGATTGAGAGCAGTTTATGTCCAAGTTTAGCACAACTCAAGCCGAGAGAAAATACCAAGCTGCAGAAAAGCAGGTCAGATTAGCAACTGGTATCAGGAGAAGAGAGGAGGGGTGACAAATCACAACCTAAACGACAGGTAGGAAACCCAGTGGAATCCTGTGAAATGCTGAGAAAATCATCAGAAAATTTTTGGAGGTCACTGAGATCGTAAATGTTATGTGGCATCAGAAGCCAAATTATGTATTTGTGCTTTAAAAAATTGGTAACCCCACAGAGCTGGATGTCTTAATAACATTTCATTTCATTATAGGAATATCCTCATGCAAGCCCAAACATGTAACTTTAAATGTGGGATGTTTCAATCCTAGCAATATGTATCTTGAACATAGTTCAGGTGTATTAGACATAGAGCCGAACTTAAGAATCAGAATGCTGAGTTCAAGTCCTGGATTTTTCTAAGTGACATGAAAAAAATCTCTAAGCCTTTATTTATTTCACTGGGAACGTATAATAGCTTAAAACATGCCAGCTGTTGTTCTAAGAGCTTTACGTGTTCAACTCAACCAACGTTTACAATAACCTCATGGTAGGTTCTATTATCATAATCCTTTTACCGCTTGAAGAAACTGAGGCACAGAAATATTAAGTAACTGGCCTGAAGTCATGCATTGTAGAGACAGGATTTGAACTCAGGAAGTCTGGCTCCAACCAAATGGAAATGACTCCCTGTCTTGGTGTGGAGATTCATTTATTCTTTGCCTCAACCAACCTTTGCTTAGTTCCTGAGATGTGCATGGTTCCATCCCTGGTCTCAAAGAGCACATCACGCCAGAGGAGAAAGGTCTTCTATCCCACACCTTATACACAGATGCCTCATTTTATTGGGAACATACTTTGCAATTTATAGATTTTGGTGCAAAGGAAAACAGGTATTAGTAACATATTTATAAATATTCAGATAATTATTTTTAATTGTTCCTCTCAGTATTTTCCATAGTTTTGACCAAAATTCTGTTTATTTATTCCAAAAATATATGTAAAACAGCTGTCACCAAAAGAAATAGTTTGAAACTGAAAGCTATTTGAACAAGTGGTAGAGCAGATTATTTGGAAAATTACTTCTTACAGTTCAGTTTACTAGTGTATGCCTTGCTATTTCCCGACATATTTCAGTATAGTTAAAATACTATATAATGTTACCAACTTTCTTTTTAACTGACTTTAATAGGTTTCTAAAAATTTGTATTTATATTCAAACATAAATGCTCGTTTGTCTTTATCCACACTGGTTTTAACGTTTTGATTGAAGAGATAGATTTGTATTTCTAATGAAATGACTGGTCTTTGGGCGGAGAGGGGAATTCTTCCAACCCCCTGTGGTGGTTCCACTGGGAGGGGCTTTCACTGTGCCTGGTCAGTGGTTCTACTCTTACTTCTCCCCGCGGGGAGGTAGTGGATCTGAGAGGGGGACTGGCACATAGCCCACACTCTGTTGCACCCAAGAGTAGATGCTCTAATCTCTCCCCGCTGTGCCAAGAGTACTATCAGGGTGGATTCCCACGAGAGGTTTCCAACACCGCTTGGGAGCAATGGGAAACTTTGCCTGTATCCGGCCATAAGGATCAGCGAGCCCATTTCTCCCCATATTCCTCCAGCCTAGTCATTCTCACTAATAAAGCTTCCATTTCGATCTTTAGCTGCCTATTCCTCTGTTGACTCTCTCTCTCTCTGTCTCTCTGTTTCTCTGTTTCTCTGTCTCTCTTTCTCTCTCTCTCAGTAGAATCAGAACTTAAGCAGGGAAATAGAAATGCAGTGCCTATCCCTCTGTTGGCTCTCTCTCTCTGTCTCTCTGTCTCTCTCTCTCTCAGTAGAATCAGAACTTAAGCAGGGAAATAGAAATGCAAAGTACGTCCCTCCTCAAGACTTACCAGTCTAGTCAATAAAGTTGCGTCCATGTAGATTAAACCGCAGGTTTTCACTGGACTGTGACCTAACAAAACCTGGGTCCTCTTGCCCATCCACTGCAAAGCCAGTCTACTGACACCAGCTTGTGGTGAAGGAAAGGGCAGCATTTACTGCAGGCACAAGCAAAGGAATCCAGGCAGCTAGGCTTAAAAGACCTGAACTCCCCTATGGCTTTCAGGGAAAGGTTTTTAAAGATGGGTGAAGGAGGGGGCTTGTGGAGTGTGTGATCAGCTTGTGGACACTGTTCTGATTGGTTGGTGGTGAGGTAATCGGGAGTCAACATCATCAACCTTCTGGTTCCAACTGGTCTGGGGGGTCCACATGCTTGTGGGCTGCGTACAGTTAACTTCTTCTGCCTGGTGAGGGTTTCAGCATCTGCGAAACAGCCTAAAGGACCATGGCTCGGAATATTATCTATAGCCTTTGAGGAGGAACAGAAGTTTCTTGACTTTAGGGGCTAAACTGTTAATATTTTGTCTTGCTTGACTGTTTTCCTTTGTTCTGCATTTTCTCGCTTCTCTGATTAAATTTACTCTTTGGAACTCAGGGAAGGCCTGGGAGGCTAAAGTTTTTCTACAAACAAGAGACAGGCAGAGGATGGGGGAATCTGTCCCCAGAAGGCCCCATAGGGTCCTGCTTGGTTATAAGACTTGATTAACACATTTACATATGTATATATGTCATGTACATATATGCATTGTGTAAAACACAAATTGTGGTGTGGAATATCAGCAAACTTTCAAATATATTTACTAAGCTACAAATGGTGCCGCCTATTAAAACAAAATGGTGGAAGAGTCCCTGCTATCAAGAATCTAATAATTTATCAACCATGACAGTACTTGGGTAATGGTATTACATACAAAATAAAATGCATGGTGACGGGCAGGATAATGCCCACTTAAGATGTCCACATACCAACTCCAGAACCTGTGAATATGTTAGCCTATATGAATATGTTAGCCTATATGGCAAAGGAGAACTAAGGTTTCATATTGAATTAATGTTGCCAATCAGCTGACTTTGGGATGGGGGGATTATTTTAGATTATCCAGGTGGGCCCGATGGAATCCCATGGATCCTCAAAAGGAGAAGAGGCTGAGAGAGGAGGCAGGATGAGAGAGATGGCAGTGTGAGAAGGACATGGCCCAGTGTTGATGTCTTAAAGATGAAGAAATGGGCATATGAGTCAAAGTATATGGGTGGCTTCTAGAAGCTTGAAAAGGCATGGAAACAGATTCTCCCCTAGAGACTCCAGAAAGAAACACTGATCTACCAGCACCTTTATTTTAGCCCCGTGAGACCTGTGTCAGACTTCTGACCTCTGTAATATAAAGGTAATAAATTTGGGTTGCCTTAAGCCACCAAGCTGATGGTAGTTTGTCACAGCAGCAACAATAACCTTATACCTACACCTACAGTCAAACTTTTATGAAAGCACAGAAAAATGTGTACCCAGTCTTTCTTGGATGCTTCGTGAATATTGGCCATAATCAAAAGTCAATCACAAGCAGAAATTTTCTCTCATTTTAGGTATGATTTTGTTAAGAGTTTCACAATTATAAGCCTCATTGCCGTTACAGATTAAAGGATTTAAATTCAAGTGGCAAGAATTTATAGGTGGGTAATTTCTGTAACATGTGCCCTCTGGTTTTCTACACGACATGATTTTGTGTATCAGCTACATGAAAATAAAAGCAATTTGGGCACATCTTTAAAAAATGTTTAAGTAAACATTATAATTTAACAAACTCTGCTAAGAACTGTCAAAAGAAGCAAGAAAAATGAACACTTTTTAATACCACATTTGAAGTAGTTTCTCCTAGCATGAAGCCAAAATATATTAGTGACTCAGCACTGTGACAGCTAGCACCCTGGAGATTAGCTCTTTAAAGTGTAGAGACGGATTGAGGAAATTAATGGTATTTTTGTCTCATTCAAACTAAATGTCTGCATATAGAGTACTGCAATGATATTTCCTAGCACATAATCACATTTTCAAATTTAGTCAGATAATATGGTAAGGAATGCTAATTTTACTTTCAAATCTCCTGTCTCGCATAGCTAACTGATCAGGGCACCAAATACAGTTTTGCCCTGTACCAAAGTATTTGAATTTTTAAAATCATCTTAATACTTCCATGCCTGGAAGGAATTATTCAAACACACTTACTAAGTGAATCTTGATTTTGCACATTTGTGAAAAATTATCACCAAACACAAATGTAATAGAATATTTTGAATTTTATTCTTTCATCAAATATCCACACCAGAAAAAAGATGAACTCCATTTCTTTTATCAAAGTGTAACTTTAATTAAAGTTTATAAGGTTTATAAGATTAATGGCCAGAACTCACTACTGATCAAGGATTGAAGATAAATTTTTAAAATACAAAATCACTTTATGTTAAATAAAAGTGAATTGCATAAGCTTACTGAATTCACTTCAAATTCTTGTCTGCCAGTCCAGTCAGCACACCTCTCTCTGAGACTGGCTTCTCTACTATGAGTTCTGTGAAATCAAAACACTGAGGTTGGGCTTCCCTGGTGGCGCACTGGTTGAGAGTCCGCCTGCCGATGCAGGGCACACGGGTTCGTGCCCCGGTCCAGGAAGATCCCACATGCCGCGGAGCGGCTGGGCCCGTGAGCCATGGCCACTGGGCCTGCGCGTCCGGAGTCTGTGCTCCGCAACGGGAGAGGCCATAGCAGTGAGAGGCCCGCGTACCACAAAACAAACAAAAAAAAAACACTGAGGTTAACCTCCATGGGTGGTGATGTCATTTATCCAATCTAAATTATATCAATTAACAAACAAAATGCAAGTTCGTCTGGCACTTTAAAAACATTATTGACAAACACAGAATTGATTCAAAATGTGCATACAGGAGTTTAGTACGGGGATTGTTAGTTCAGTAATAACCTTTGGTGAAAGTTGGAGGACAACAAAAAGTTACAACTGTAACAATATTTCCTTTATTAATTACTTATGTGCACAATTTCAATGAATAACGTGTATAGTTTTGCAACAGTTCTTTTTTCCTACTATATATTTGATTGGATTATTGAAATGTGATCTTATGTCTGTTGAGTCTAATAATAAAATGGTTCTGGTTTCATTTCTCTTTTTTTTTTTTTTTTTTGGTACACGGGCCTCTTACTGTCGTGGCTTCTCCCGTTACGGAGCACAGGCTCTGGATGCACAGGCTCAGCGGCCATGGCTCACGGGCCCAGCTGGTCCACGGCATGTGGAATCTTCCGGAACCGGGGCACGAACCCGTGTCCCCTGCATCGGCAGGCGGACTCTCAACCACTGCGCCACCAGGGAAGCCCTAGGGTTTTTTTTAAGATTTCAAATATTGAGGTTTTTAGCTATAGAATTTCCTTTTATTTTTTAGTTTTTATTTCTCAACTGAAATATTCCATTTTTCAGGTATTGCAAATTAAGCTCCCTTTATGCCATGGAGCGTGGTTAAAACAGCTGCTTTAAAATCCTAGTCTGCTAACTCAAAAATCTGGATCTTCTCATAGTCAGCCTCAAAAATATTGTCTTTAACTTCAAATATGGGTCACATTTCTCTGTTTCTTCATATATTGTGCAATTTTAGATTGTATCCTATGTGCTATGAAAAGTATTTTGTTGGAGAATTTAGATTCTGTTACTTTACCCTAAAGAGACATTTTTGTTTCATTTTTAGTAGGCAACTAGTTTAGTTGTTCTCAGATTGAAAACTCAGTCTTTTGAGTATCAGGTATTAACATTAAATACAAAATGGAGACCAGACTTGAGAATTCCCTGAGAAGACTAAACCATTTAAGCCATGCAGACAAAATTAAATCTATTTCATGAACACAAGGGAAACAACTTAGGTTATTTCCTGTAAATGCCTCTGACAATCATAAAAGAAACTTAAGTCATCTTCCTAAAAACAATATGAAATAATCACTCTTAACCAATCCCTTGCCATCTGGAAACCCCCGTTGTAATAAGCAATCTCTGTAAAGGGTAAACAACTTCCTCATTTTCACGTTATAAGCCATCCTGTAATTTAATGAAGCCCTTTGAGCTTCACATCAGTTTTTACTTTTGAAGGCTCCTGGTTTGCAAAATGTTCTTATATGCATGATAAACTCTTACTAAAGACTGTTCATTGATTTAGTGGCTTTAATTCTGCTAATTTCTGGATTTTTGACACAGATCAAATCTTTGCTCCATAATTTCATTTTTATGTATACAGCCAAGACTCTGCCCTTAGCTCTTGTGGTTTAGGGATAGGCCAGATATGTAGGCAGAGTTTATGCATGTAATTTGTGCCCCCAATCTCTGGCACTCCCTTTTTCCAGTTTCTTCTTTCACTGGAAAGTGGCATTTTATCGTCTATTGGCATTTTAACTTCCGTGTATCGTGCAGGCGAGGCCTGCCTTCAGCCTAGAAGTGGTGAAATGAGAAAATCACTAGTGCCACTTCCTTTTTCCAATGGTGAGCTTCTTTCAAGTTTCTGCTACTCTTGGATCACTGTGCGGTGTCTGCCAGTAGTTGTGTGTGTGTTTGTTTATTATTTATTTTTTAAAATTTTCTCCAGAGTTAATAGCTGCTGTCTGTGAGAGGGTTGAGGCAATCACAGCTTCCTTGGCCCTTATCAAAAGCGAACTAAGTATATTTTGGAGATTAATCCCTTGTTGGTCACTTCGTATAAAACAAGTCTATTCAATACTCTGTAATGACCTATATGAGAATAGAATTTAAAAAAGAGTGGATATATGCATATGTATAACTGACTCACTTTGCTGTACACCAGAAACTAGCACAACATTGTAAATCAACTATACTCCAATAAAAAAATTAATTAAAAAAAAATAAACTCAGGCATGTAAATGTTGAGTCATAGTTAGAAAGCCTTTTCCTGTACCCAGGTTGAAGAAAAGATTCTAAAGTAATCAGATAACTCTAGCACGGAGACACTTATCCTAATGCTTTCTCAAATATTTATTTTCTCCAATTCTCATTACATTTTAGTTTTTTTAAGAATTTACAATCTATGCTCTTACTTTTTCCCATATTTATTGAGATGCAGTTGGCATATAACATTGTATAAGTTTAAGGTGGACATCATGACGTACATGTTTCAGAATATGTACATATTGAGAAATGAGTACCATGGTACGGTTAGTTAACACATCCACCACCTCACATAGTGATCATTTTATTTTTGTGGTGAGACCATTTAAGATCTCTCTTAGCAACTTTAAAGTACATAATACAGCGTTATTAACTATAGTCCCCATGTTGTACATTAGGTTCCCAGAACTTATAACTGAAAGTTTGTACCTTTTGATCACCTTCACCCATTTCCCCCATCCCCATTCCCCTGGCAACCACCATCTACTCTCTATTTCGATGAGTTAGACTTTTCTAGTTTCCACATATAAGTAATATCATACAGTATTTGACTTTATCTGACTTATTTCTCTTAGCATAATATCCTAAGTTTCATCCATGTCATCGAAAATGGCAGGATTCCTTCTTTCTTATGACTGAATAATTTTCATATATATATATATATATATATATATATATATATTTGTCACATTTTCTTTATCCATTCATCTTTTGACAGATACTTGTGTTGTTTCCATGTGTTAACTATTGTAAATAATGCTGTAATGAACATGGGGGAAGGGTGCCGATTTCTCTTCGAGACACAGATTTCTTTTCCTTCAAGGCATATGCCCAGAAGTGGAAATGCTGGGTATTATGATAGTTCTATTTTTAATATTTTGAGGACCCTGCATACTGTTTTCTATAGTGGTTGCACCAATTTACATTCCCATCAACAGTGTACACGGGTTCTCTTTCTCCACATCCTTGCCAGCCCTTTATAAGTCTTATGTTTTAGTGATAGCCATTCTAACAAGTGTGAGGTGATATCTCATTCGGTGTTTTCTTGTTTTGTTTTGTTTTGTTTTGTTGTTTTTGTGGTACACGGGCCTCTTACTGTTGTGGCCTCTCCCGTTGCGGAGCACAGGCTCCAGACGCGCAGGCTCAGCGGCCATGGCTCACAGGCCCAGCCGCTCCGCAGCATGTGGGATCTTCCCGGACCGGGGCACGAACCCGTGTCCCCTGCATCGGCAGACAGACTCTCAACCACTGCGCCACCAGGGAAGCCTTCTCATTGGGTTTTGATTTCCATTTCCCTGATGATTAGTGATGCCAACTACATTTTCATGTACCAGTTGACCATTCTTCTTTGGAAAAATAACCTATTTAGACCATCTGCCCATTTTTTAAACAGATTTTCTTTTACTATTGAATTGTACAAGTTCCTTGTATAGTTTGGATATTAACCACTTGTCAGAGATATAGTTTGCAAATATTTTCTTCCATTCCGTAAGTTTCCCTTTCATTTGGTTGATTGTTTCTTGTGCTTTGCATAAGCTTCTTAGGTTTATGTAGTCCTGCTTGCTTATGTTTTCTTTGTTGCTTGTATTTTCAGTGTTAATATTTAAAATATCATTGCCAAGCCCAATTCAAGGAGCTTTCCCTATGTTTTATGTTCCTCTTCTAAGAGTTTTAGAGTTCCGTGCATTACATTTAAGTCTTTAATCCATTTCAAGTTAATTTTGGGGAGTGATGTAAAATAAAGGCCCAATTTCATTCTTTTGCATATGAATATCCAGTTTTCCCAACAATATTTATTGAAAAGATTATCTTTTCAATAGTAGCCTTGGTTCCCCTGACAAATATTAGTTGACCTTACATGCACGGATTTATTTCTGGACTCTCGATTCTGTTCCATTGTCTGTGTGTATGTTTTTATGCCAGTAACAATATTGTTTTCATCCCTGTAGCTTTGTAATATACAGTTGACCCTTGAACAGCATGGGGGATAGGGGTGCTGACCCACTCACTGTCAAAAGTCCGAGTATGGCTTTACAGTTGGCCCTCCATATCGTTGGTTTTGTGGATAAGGCTATGGTTTCAGCCAACCACAGATCCTGTAGTAATGAAATAATGTATTTTTTTAAAAAAATCCAAACATAGGTGGACCAGTTCAAACCCATGTTGTTTAAGGGTCAGCTTTAGTTGGAAACCTGGAAATGTGATGCTGCCAGCTTTGTTCTTTCTCGAGATGGCTTTGAGTATTCAGGCTCTTTTGTGGTTCTATTTGAATTTTAGGATTTTTCCATTTCTGTGAAATATACCATTGCAATTTTGTCAGGGATTTGCACTTAATCTATAAGTGGCTTTGGGTAGTATGGGTATTTTTAAAATATTAATTCTTCCAATCCATGAACATGATAAACTATATCAGTTAAAGTCTTATTCATTTTCTATCATAAGCGGCTTATAGTTTTCAGTGTACAGATCTTTCACCACCTTAGTTAAATTAATTCCTAAGCATTTTATTATTTTATATGCTGTTGTGAAAGAATTGTTTTTCTTATTTCTTTTTCAGATATTTTATTGTTAGTGTGTAGAGATGCAACTGATACTTGTGTGTTGATTTTGTATCCTGCAACTTTACTGGATTCATTGGTCATTTTCAAGTTGTTTTTGCTGGAGTCTTTATGTTTTTCTGTATATAACATCATGTCATCTGCAAGCAGAGATGATTTTACTCCTTTTCTGATTTAGATGCCTTGTCTTTCTTTTTCTTGCCTGATTGCTTCTGACTAGTACTGTGATGACTAGGAGTGGTGAGAGTGGGCACCCTTGTCTTGTTCCTGATCTTAAAAGATTTCAATCTTCCACCATTAAGTATGACGTTAGCTTTGGGCCTGTCATATATAGACTATTAATGTTCTTGCACATTCCTTTTACACTGAATTTGTTCAGATTTTTATCACGAAAGGAATTGAATTTTGTCAAATGCTTTTTCTGCATCCACTGAAATGATCATATGATTTTTATTCATTCTGTTGATGTGGTATGCCACATTTATTGATTTTTGTATGTTGAACCATCCTTGCTATCCAAGGATGAATCCCAGCTGATCATGGTATATGATCCTTTTAATGTGCCGTTGAATTCAGTTTGCTAGTATTTTGTTGTGAATTTTTCATTTGTATCTGGGAGATTGTCCTGAAGTTTTATTTTCTTGCAGTGTTCTTTTCTGGTTTTGGTATTAGGGTAATTCTGGCCTTGTAAAAGGAGTTTGGGAGCATTCCCTCCTGTTTTATTTTTTGGAGAAGTTTGAGAAAGATTGGTGTTAATTATTCTTTAAATGTTTGATAGAATTCCAGTGAAATCATCTGGTCCTAGACTTTTATTTATTGGGAGTTTTTTTGTTGCTGATTCAATCTTCTTATTATTGGTCTTTTCAGATTTTATATTTCTTCATTGATTCAGTCTTAGCAGGATACATGTTTTTAGCAATGTATCTATTCTTTGAGGTTGTCCAGTTTATTGGTATATAATTGTTCACCATAGTTTCTTAGGATCCTTTGTATTTCTGTGGTATTAATTTTAATTTCTCTCCTCTTACTTATGCTTTTATTTATCTGAGTCCTCTCTCTTTTTCTTGGTAAATGAAACCTAAAGTTTTATCAATTTTGTTTATCTTTTTGAAGAATTAGCCCTTAGTTTTGTTAATCATTTCTATTGTTTTCCTATTCTCTATTCCATTTATTTCTATACTAATCTTTATTATTTGCTCCCTTCTTCTAACTTTGGGCTTAATTTGTTATTTTTCTAGCCCCCCTTGAAATATACTGTTAAGTTGTTTATTTGAGATTTTTTTCTTAATGTAGTCATTTATGGTTATAACCTTTCTTCATAGAACTACTTTTGCTGTATCCCATGAGTTTTTATATATTGTGTTTGTCTCAAGATATTTTTTGATATCCCTTTTGATTTTTTCTTTGAGCAGTTGGTCTTTCAGGAGTGTGCAGTTTAATATTCAGGTATATGTGAATTTTCCAGCTTTCCTCCTGTTACTGATTTTTGTTGATTGGTTCAGCTCTGCAGATGTGCATGGCCACTGGCTGGGATCTCTACTCAGATACCACTATAAGCAGGAATGCGGTCCACCAAGATCTGAACACTGGTTGCTGTTAAGTCCCACCCCTCTTCTCCATTTCTGATCCCCAGTTATTGAGCTCCGCCTATTCCTCCAGTGATCCCCATGAGGTGAGACCAGAGTGGGCCCCCTGGAAAGTGCCCTGCAATGACAGGGAAGCTGGATATCCACCTTGGGCTTTTTTCCCCCACTGGATAGCTTGCAGGCCCAGGGCGCCCTCTTCATGCAGCAATGTGCCAGCCTTGGGGCCCAGTTATGTGGTCAGAGTGTAGCCTCTCCCCTTACCCTTCTAATGCTGTCCCTTCTCAGTCTCTGGAGTCCAGAGGGCTGCTTCAGCCTCTCCCCCACCCCAGGTTCTTGGATTCTTATAATGGTATTTTGTCTACGGATCATTGCTAGTTGTTCTTCTTGTGAGAGGGACTGAAGTCGGGAGTGACCTTTGTCGTCACCTGCCTTGAGGACTGACTTGCAATGCACTGTGGTTGAGTCTCTGGACACAAATCTGGGTAGTGGTCTTCCTGTCCTGAGTGGCCTGCTGCCCTGCAGGCTGAAGTTGCTCAGCATGAGAAGGAGCTGAATTCCCTGAAGCAGAGGCTTGTGGCAGCTGTGTTGGCAGAGCCAAAGCTGGAGCCGAGCCAGAATGCATGGTTCTGGTGTTGCAGCTGCCACCAAAGGCCGCCATATTCTCTTGTTGACTTTTAGTACAAAACCAGTTTCATTCAATTAAGAAAAAAAACATGAATACTTTTGCTGCTAGTTGCAAAATTTCAATCTCTTTTTAACAGCCTTATGTTAATAGCTGAAAAGTAAGTTACCTGCTACAATGCCTTATAAAGTAATATTTCAGTGACTCTCAGAGATATCCTAATCACCAATAGCAAGTAACCTAGGTTCATCTTTACTGAAAAATTTGGGCAAAATGTTATTTAGTCAATAATAATCTGTGCTCAGGAGGGCATGCATACATCACGGAGCCTCTAAATGATTCAATTTGGGAGTTACTTTTTCATTTATATGAAAGATGAAAAAAACAACCTAGGAAACAAAAGTGGCAAAGTTAATGATGACACCTGGGATTCATCCTATTCCTTTGCATTGAGTGTTCCAGTTCTTTACTGATGTGAGAGAGTACTTTCAAGGATACTTGTTTAACTGGAGTCTGTTTGATTAGGTACGAGTCTCCATGCTGAATGGTCCCTAAATGCTGTGAATAGTTATCACTAGTATATCAAAGAAACCCCAAAGTGTTTGGGGGATTTTTTCTTTCTTTTATCTGCAGGTTTCCTCTGGAAGAGGCTGGTAAGGAGTATGTCCTGGGATATGAGTTTTATTTCAAGGTTACTGAAGTATCACAAGAGTGCAGTCAAATGAAAAACTGATGAATAATATCCAGAGGGCACTGACAGCAAGATAACTCTATAGTTTCAGGAAACTTGAGAAATGACGATAAAGAAACACTTTACATCTAGTTTGTTGTTAGTGAGAATAAAAATATATTTTGACAGACAACCAACATTTTTGTCCAAGTTTAAGTTAACTTATTTGTAACTGTCTAATTCACAATGAATACCTATCATTTTGTGGTAATAAAGTCTCATGTTCAAGAGATATGTAGTCTTTAAAACACAGATTTGTTGCCTAAAAAGTACTATAAAATGAAATACATTCAAGACCATTTAGGATATTCATGTATTTTCCTTTAATGGTAAGTACTGGGGTGACTTTCAGGGCGTTCACTACCAGTTTTGTCATTAACAATGTGCCAGTTAGAAAGATCACTCATGTTACCTAGGTATTATTTTCTTACAGCCAGACTAGGTGATCATAAAGATTCTTTTCAACTCAAAAATTCTTTCTTTCTACTTTAAGGCTGTCTACTATTTACTCTTGTCTACTAAGTTGAAAACTCTAGTAAAGCAGCCGTAAGATATACGAATTAATAAATAATCGCACAAGAAAATAAATGAAAAAGCGAACACACATGTTCTCATCACTCAGCTTAAGAAAAGTAAATATTATTTTATGTTTATAAACCCCTGTGTGGCTCTAAGCAAGTTAGCCTTATATTCAATGGCTAAAACTGAGCCAGAAGCCTGCGTGTTTACTCTCAGCTGCTGTCAACAGCAGGGAGACAGAATTTGCAATTTGAGTTTAGCCAGGTTAACCTTTAAAAATGAAAGGTTATGTACTCCCTGTAAATTTAATCCTAGAAGAATAGGAGGGAAAATATATTTGAAGAAATAAAGGACAAAATTTTCCTCTATTTGGCGAAAGACATAAATTTACAGATTTAAAAAATTCATCAGTCTGAAGCAGAATAAATACAAAGAAAACAACCTGTACTCACATCATCATCAAACTGTTGACCATTAAGCTTAAGGAGAAAAATCTTCAAAGGAGAGATTTTTAAAGAACATTTTAAAAGTACATGGGAGAAGTGATATGAATGCAGACTTTACATCAAAAATGGTGGAAGACAGAAAACAGTGTAATAACGTTTCAAGAGTCTAGAATATTTTTAACCTAGATTTTTATGTCCAGTGAAAATATCTTTCAAAAAGTAAAGCAAAATGAAAATATTTTCCAGTGAGAGAGAGAGAGAGAGAGAGAGAGAGAGAGAGAGAATGCTTTGTCAGCATATCTGTACTGCAGGAAATTTTAAGGAAATCCCACAGGCTGAAGAGAAATTAGTAACGATATATATATTATGAACTGACTTGACCTAAACAACTATAAAATATTTCACTCAACAGTGTCAGCATATTCATTTTTTCCAAGTGCACAGAGCACATTTATCAAGACAGACCATATTCTAGGCATAAAGGAATGCTCAGTAAATATAAAAGGATTGAAATCATACAAAGCATCTTCCCTAACCACAATGAAATTAAATTATAAAATAAAGGAAGATTAGAGATGAAAACTCTTAAGTATTTGAAAACTAAACACACACTTCTAAATATCCTGTGGTCAAATAATGAATAATAAAGAAAGAATCAAAAAGTCTAAGAGCCAAGAGCACTTAACCTAGTCATGTCTGGGTCTGCTGCAGTGTAGCCCTTTTAAAAGCAGCCGACATAGAGCACCCAGAAGTAAAAAGCTAAAGGAAGCTAGGACGGTAGGAAAATCCTATCCTAAGAACAAAACACAAAATAGTAAATCAGGAGTGACAATGGTTGTCAACTATATTCTTGATGTACTACTTCCTTTTTCATTCACAATACCTTAAAAAAAAATAAAACAACAACAAAAATGACAACCTAGCTCATTTTCTAAGTTTGGTGCTAAGTACTTACTTTGCTTATTTTTGACCACTGGATGGGCTTGGAATTGGGTTGAGTTGTTTTCCGGCCATTTTATTTTTCTAGCTATTTCCTGGAATGATCTGTATCAATTTCCTTATTAATCTTTCATTTTATCCATCCATAATTGTCATTTCATCATTTCATAAATAGTCATTGAAAGAGGATAGGAAGAAAAAAAGAAGGAAAGAAGAAATTAAATGTCTCTATTTCTAAAATTTATAAAGAAAACTTCACAAGTCTAATTATCTAAGCTTTGAATTACTTCCTCTGAAATATTTGTATATTAATGAAATAGATTTATTTGGAACTTTGTATTGGAAGTGCTGAATGAAAAAGTATTCACATTTTTAAGCTTTTAATATTTATTGCTATTTATTATTTATGAAAGTTCTGTGAAGAGAAGCAGTATTTAAAAACCCAATTTGATCCATAATAATCAGAAGTGTGTGTGTGTGTGTGTGTGTGTGTGTGTGTGTGTGCATAAAATGTTACTGTATAAATAGATAATATGTGGATATGTGGATATAAACATTAGATTGAATAATTTGAAACTACTGATATTTGATCACTGTTGACCTATTATAAAGACCATTTGACATAGTTCATTGGACTAGGTGGATATAAATTTTATTTAATATAAAAATAAGATCATTTTGTAGTTGTTTTGTAATCAATTAATTTTTTAAAGTATCAGGATATTTCTAATAAGCTAGTATGCATCTTCACTGATTTTTTTTTCCACCTTTAAGAAGTTTTCATGTCCTGATATTATAAATGATGCTATAATGAACATCCTTTTGTATACATCTTTCTACATTTTTTTTTCTCTTTTGTTTTCCTATGGGATAAAATGCTTGAAATAGAAGTAGTGGGCCAAAAGGCAAGCTTTGCTGGTGGAAGAGGGGAATCTTGAAAATATCTGGCAAACAGCCAACTTGTTTTTTGTTTTGTTTTGTTTTTTTGGTACGCGGGCCTCTCACAGTTGTGGCCTCTCCCATCGCGGAGCACAGTCTCCGGACGCGCAGGCTCAGCGGCCATGGCTCACGGGCCCAGCTGCTCCGCGGCATGTGGGATCTTCCTGGACAGGGGCACGAACCCGTGTCCCCTGCATTGGCAGGTGGACTCTCAACCACTGTGCCACCAGGGAAGCCCCCCAACTTGTTTTTAATGAAGAATATACATGTATATTACCAAAGCAGTAGCCAATAATTTATTCTTTGGTATATTCACCAAAATGGATTTTCTTTTTATTGGTTTATAAACTAAGATATAATATTGATTTCTTTTTAAGTTAAATTTATATAGTTAATAATGAGATTTATGGTGTTCATATTTCTTAGTCAATTGTATTTTTTTGACTTTCCAAATTGCTTTTTATCCAGGCAGGTGTTGTTTTCTACTCCCATGCTGTGTAAACTAAAAAATAAACAAAAGAAACACAGTTTTGACATGACTTTAGAGTTAACATAAATTTGTGTCTATTAACTTGAGAGAAGGAAACTTTAGTGGGTTGAAAAAGTAAGTCCCTCACCTGTGGCTGGGTACCAGGCTGGTCACTGGTGACTGCTGATTTCTTTCCTGAAGGAGCCCAGGACATTGTGGATGTGAAGTGACCTGTAACCAATCCCTCTTTTTCAAAATTTGAAAGTAGAGAGCCCTTGAAAGTTGGTTCAGCTTGACCCTCAAAACAATTAAGTGTGCAAGAAAGGACAAGAAAATATCTGAAATAATGTTCCCCTGAGAGGGGATTTTAGGCTGGTAATCCAGGCACAATAAAAATGTCTAATGGTTTTTGCAAGGGATAGGGTAGGGAGGTGGGGGGTGATTTCTGCATAATATAGACCTAATGTAGGCAGCTTTTCTAGACCCAAGAACAGTGGACCAGTAGATTGTGCTTTTGAGAATAAAATTAAGCAAAAAAAAAAAGGAAATAAAAGGTGAATTAAAATGAACTGGCCTTTTGTACACGGGTCACCAATGTGAACTGTGCAGAAACAGTATAAGCATGTGATTCTAGTCTCTGTAGAAAAGTGTCATTTGTTGAGTTGGGCAGGACTGATCTTCTACAGTGACACTTTATACCAGTGAGAAACAGGGAAAGTTTTGGTCACATGGGATTATAGTTCTTTCTTCATTTGTTTGGAAGTAGTCCTAAACCTTTTGATTAAATCCCAAGTAATTTTAGACTTTTTTTTCCCCTGTATTTCTTTTTTTTCCCCCCATTTATTTAGTAGTTGGAGGACAGGTCTTAAGTAGAAGTAATTTGGAGGCTGAGATATGAATTGTAAAATAAAAGGAAAGTGACAGTATTTGTACTCTGAATTGGTGAAACAGATTATCTGCTTTATGCATGTTCTATCGCTTTTAACTTCTCTCTTTTAAAGTTGTAATCACTTTTGCTTACAGATATGTAACATCTTTTCCACATTAAAGATATTAAATCTGTACTTGTGTATAGTAAAATCATGTTTTCTAATTGGTGCTCTTTTTTATTTTTTCCCGTTTTTTTCTTTTGTTTTTTTTTTTTTTTGCGGTACGCGGGCCTCTCACCGTTGTGGCCTCTCCCGTTGCGGAGCACAGGCTCCGGACGCGCAGGCTCAGCGGCCATGGCTCACGGGCCCAGCCGCTCCGTGGCACGTGGGATCCTCCCGGACCGGGGCACGAACCCGCGTGCCCTGCATCGGCAGGCGGACTCTCAACCACTGCGCCACCACGGAAGCCGAATTGGTGCTCTTTTTTAATGCTGTTATTAGTTTGTTTTTTGATATACAGCAGAGCAAAGCTGTACTATTTAAATACCTCTTACTGTAATAAACAATAAATCCAGTTTGCTCCTGGTGGTTTTGGCTGGTGGAGATTGACAAAAAACAATGGGGCATATAATTAAAGATAAAAAAGAGAAACAACAGAAGTTAGAGTAAATAACGGAAATATGTAAGATCAGGAGCCAGTTATGCAATGCCAAATAAACATAAAATATTAGGTAAGAACAAAAAAGGCTAAAAATTAGTCTCTGAAAAGGCAATTTAATTTATGTAACTTATATAGAAGGTAATTTTTGACCTATTATTGTCAATATCTACCAGCCAAAACCCACCAGGAACAGAAGGAAATAAGGCACACATACTCAGTATTAGGGATGGAAAAAACATGTGTAGGGGATGAATATTTAGAGGCAACAGAATGCATTTTGAGCAAATTTAGGTCAATAAATGTGAAAAAATAAAAAAAAAAAAAACAGGACAAATTCTTTAAAAACATAACTTGCCAAAATAGGCTTCAAAATAAATACATGAGGTAAGTAATATAAGCCTATAACCACCAAGTAAAATCTTATATTTAGTTAAAATGTTCCCACAAAGAAAACAGAATGCTCAGATGATTTACAAATGAGTTTTAACAAGCATTCTTGTATTAGATCATTTCAATCCTATGCAAACTCACCTATAAAATATAAAAATAGAACATCCTCAACTTACTTTATGTGACAA
Organism: Aethalodelphis obliquidens; assembly: GCF_003676395.1. NCBI lineage: Eukaryota > Metazoa > Chordata > Mammalia > Artiodactyla > Delphinidae > Aethalodelphis > Aethalodelphis obliquidens. The sequence goes on from NW_020837963.1 coordinate 20,395,044, forward strand.
GTATGTTGACTTCAAAATTAGACAAGTTTATTATGAGAAAAATCACAATTACAAATGTTGATATAAACATGTTAAATTAATTATTAACAAACTCAATCTAGCAACAAATATAAATTTAATGAATCATTCCCAGGCTGGTTTTATCACAGCAAGCCAAGTTTGGTTTAATCTCAAAAGAAAAAAAAATTTCACAAAATACACTACCTTAACAGATAAAGGCAAAGAAACATGATTATCACAATAAATGCAGCAAAAGCATTGAATAAATCTCATCATGCTTTGATGATAAAAAGTCACTTATCAACTGGGAGTACAAGGGAATACAACATCCTGATAAAGTGAATCTATGCAATACACACGGCATCCATTCATTTGCTCAGTGGTGAAATGTAGAAGCACTCCATTCACATTAGGAACAGTACAGGAATATTCACATTACCAGACTCACTCAGTATTTAACAGGATGTCCTAACAAATCCAGTAAGAACATTAAAAAGTTATAAGATTAAAAGGAAGGAAATATATTCTCATTACTTGAAGATTACAAAAGCATCTGTATAAGTATTTTGAAAAAATTTACAGGTAAATTATTAAATTAGTAAGAGGATTTATAAGTTCCCTGATACAATATAAATACACAAAAATCAATCGTATTTTCTATATACTATCATCAGTTAGAACATATAATTAAAAATAAATATCATCCACTGTAATAACAATATATAAAGTGCTCATACTTAAATCTATCAAAGGATTAAGAAATATTGTATAAAAGGAGAGATATACCATGCTTATGAACAGGGATTAATGTAAAGAGGTCGATTCTCCCAAAATTGATGTAATGCATTTACCATTAACATGTATATGTTGCTTGCTTTGGGGGACTACGCAAACTAATTCTAAAATGCACATAGAAGAACAAAGCCTAAAGAAATGAAGAAAAAGAAAGGAAAAAGTCTTGCCAGATTTCAAGGCTAACAAAATGACTATAGTAATTAAGATAGTGCGGTATTGTCACTGGGTAATCAAATTTGCCAGAAGAATACAGTAGAGAACTGAGAAATCAGCTCACACAAAATATAAGGACCTGATATGTAGGGAAGACGGCATTGAAGATTAGTGGAAAAGAAAAGGTACTGAATCTCTTCAGTCTAGGACAGCAGGTTATTTATACAGAGAAAAAAAATCTCAGAATAGACATAACAATTAATATAAAGCAGATTAAATATTTAAATATAAAAGACAAAACCTGTGGCAGGGACACTCTAAAATAAGCCCGTTCTTCCATCTGCTGGGATTCATGCCCTCGTGAAGTCCCTTTCCTTTGGGTGTGGGCGTAGGGGGACCTCTGACTTGCTTCTCACCGAAGTTGACTGGGTGTCACTTCCATGATTATGGTAATGTGTTAGCAGTTTCTCTATTGATTCTCTCATCTTGGCTTTTATGAAGTTACCTGCCAATGGAGAAGCTCACATGGCAAGTGACTCAGGGTCTCCAGCCAACAGCCAGAAAAGAACTGAGGCTTTTAGTCCAGCAACCCACAAAGAACTACATCTTGCCAACAACCATGTGAGCTTGGAAGTGGATGCTTCTCAGAGGAGATCCCAGGCCCAGCTACTTCATTGCAGCCATATATAAGAGCAGAGGACGCAGTTCAGCCACACCTGGATTCCTGACCCACAGAAATTGTGAGATGATGAACATGTGCTGTTCTAAGCCATTACATTTGTGGTAATATTGTTTTGCAGCAATAGATGATGATGAGAAAATTAAAATGCTTGGAAGAAGATAGAGGAGAACATCTTCAGTGCCAAGACCTTAAGAAAGATTATTTAATAAGATGCAAAAAAGTACAATAAAGAAAAACACATATTTGTTTACATTCAAATTAAGAACACCTGCGTGTCAAAATATATCCCAAAAGTCCTAGTAGAAAGATCATGAAAATATAAACCAAGAAGTTATTCACGAGTATAACCAAAAAAGGATTAGTATTATTAATATGCTATAAATGTCAGTGAATCAATGAGAAAAAAAAGAATGCAATGGAAAAATGTATAAAAGACATGAACATGGATTCCATTTCACAAAAGAAACACAAATGGAAAAAGTAAGGACTACTGTGTGTGTGTGCACGTGTGTGCATGAGTGCGCATGCTGCATGCGTGTTCCATGTTATTAACAGAACTTCAAAAAAAAAAGAAATGTAACATTCTTTTACCCCACTACACAGAAAAACATCTAAAAGTATGAAAATGCCAAGTACAGGAGAAATTTTGGAGCAACACAAACTTTTCTACAATGGCTAGAGTGTCGATTTGTACAAACAATCTGTAAAAATAATAATTTGGTACCAAGAATAGTTGAGGATGTGCTTTGAGCCCTCAATATATATACTAGGCTGTAGTGCGGCTGGGTGGGAAGGTTCTGGGTACAAACAAAACACAATGACAAAATTCTTGTATGTGTGCATTATACAGCATCTATAAACAGTTTTATATATAATGTTTGAAATTGCAAAAATTAAAAATATTCCCAAAATCCAACAAGATGAAAGATACATAAAGTATGGTATTTCAGATAATAGCATATATTGGAACCTACCACGATGAAAATAAGTGATCTCCACCTACAAACATCAACATGCATTAGATAAAATTTTGAGCAAAGAAAAGCAAGTTTGCACAAGAATATATGCAATATGTTACTGTTTACGTAAAGTATACAAACATGCAAAAATATACAATATGTTGATAAGGATAGAGACATATGTGGTGGAGCTATAAAGAAGAGCAAGGGGATGGTAAACACAAAATCCAGGATAGACGTTACCTCTGGGATCGCTGGTGAGAGCAGGAGAATACGGTAATGGAAGGTCAGATATATATGCTTTGTACCATATTATAGAGTGTGTGAGTAGAGGAATTCTGACGCTAAGCCCCAGCTCTGGCCACAGTTACTTATCAATATCATAGAGGAGGGCTTCTGATAGGGTCAGCACATCTTTTCAGTGTCAACGTACTGGCATAACCTATCTTGCTTATCCGTAATACCTACAGTTTGAGAAGTAGGGGGCAGTAGAGCTGGCATATGCAAGAATCAGCAAAATAGTGTCTTCTAATTTGCATACAGTGAACCTCAGCAGGGATGTGGACAGCAATATCCAAGGAAAACCAATGAAAGAAAGAAAAGGAATTTCTCTCTTCAGTGGTATGAACCCTACTATCATAGATCGGTGGCACCTGGTCCCAATGCAGAGGGTGCATGCTCTTTTGCACTCCTTGCTGGAAGGCTGAGTTTCTGGCTGGAGGCTCTGGAGTTTGCTGCTCAGTTGTTATCTACAGGCATGGAAAAGAGAAAGCATCCAGACTTACAAAGCACCAAGCAGAATATAAAGGACTGTAGAATTTTACCCCAACCCGAAGAATATGTGTGAATGACACATGAATTAAAAGAAAATAATATTCTATAAAGATGAGATAATTTTATATTGATAAAATCATTTGTTATGTATGGTGTTAAGGTATATAATCATGATATGTGTAATTTGGATATGCTACCTCAGATTGGTCTTCACTTATTCCATCATAGCCAGTGGAGTAAATGTCATGTTCACACATAGTCTTAGACACCCCCAGCTTTTATGCATATTTCATAATAAATAAGTGGAAAAATTAAAATAAAAATACAGTGATTACAATCTATAAGATCATAATTATCTACTGAATGAAGTTATGAACATAAAATTATGATTAATGTTATACAAATGGCACTTGTAACATGAAATAAAATTTCAAGTAATAGCATCATACTTAAATTCAAAAAAGTCTCTATCTCGGGCTTCCCTGGTGGCTCAGTGGTTGAGAGTCCGCCTGCCGATGCAGGGGACACGGGTTCGTGCCCCGGTCCGGGAGGATCCCACACGCCGCGGAGCGGCTGGGCCTGTGAGCCATGGCCGCTGAGCCTGCGCGTCCGGAGCCTGTGCTCCGCAACGGGAGAGGCCACAACAGTGAGAGGCCCGCGTACCGCAAAAAAAAAAAAAAAGTCTCTATCTCAATAAAACTCAGAAGGAAATACGATATTCTCTGGAAGAACTCAAACCATACTCTAGAAATAATGAAGACATTGAAGTACATGAAAATTTGAATAAATTTTTCTCTTAAAACGTGAACATGAAAAAAGCACTATTTCCAAATTAATATATGAATTGCATAAGTGTGATTTTACATGTTTGTGCAACTCAGCTGATATATGGAATACTAAAATAGGTGTCTATTTGGTCTACATACTATGTATGCTCAAATTCTCTGGAAACATTTTAATATTTTCTTACTGGGAAAATGGTGCATCACATTACATATGGGTTTGATATATAATGAATTGGAGATGATCACAAAGAGGAAACATGTATCTTCTATTAATTTTCACGTGTGACTTTATTTAATCCTTGTATCAACTCTGGGGGAGTTTTATAGATGGGGAAATGGAGATTTAAAATTAAGAAAATTGCCCAACACGTCACAGCTGGTCATTATTTACTGACCTAGGGATTTGTATTCAGTTTTATGTAATTTCAAAGTTTATATAATATATAAAAGTGTTGTGAATATAACATTTTTAATAGAGATCTCCCTCTTCAAATTAATCAAGGAAATGGGAGAAAGATGCAAACAAACCTTGTGAAAAACCCACCAGTGCAATCTGTTGTTTATACACAGAAAACCTTCCACCTCCTATCATAATGGAATCCTGCCAAGTTCTTATGTGTGGATTCAAGCAAATAGCTTTTTACTCATGCGTTCAATAATGGGATTTTTGAGAGTTTTATAATTAATGTGGGGTGAAAGATAAAGTATAACTGAATATATGTACATTTCATTTTGGTAAATCTCGAGAGAAATAACACGAGTTCCTTGGCGCACGAAAGCCCACCGCAAGCGTGCTGTGCTCTAGTTAGCACTGAATTAGCCAGGGCACCCACGTTAATGTCTGGAGTAAAAATGAAGAGCAAAAATCACCTATTTTGTTTGTGTAGGGTTAACTTTTATTAACTGCATTATTTATATGCAGTTGTCTTTTCATGGGTATTTTATGGAAGCAGTTTCTTCACTTCTTGGTTGTACTGTGTTCTTATTTTAAAATCCCAAGAACTTTAAACAAATCTACAACAAAATTAATCTTTTGAAACAAGCAAAGGAATAACTGAATACATAATTAAAATAATAAATACTAATAAAATTGGGCAGTAATATTTCATTGTAGTATAACAGAGGTTGGGAGCATCATTTGCATTATGCAATGAATAAGGTAAGAAGTGCCTTCAGCATTGTTCATAGAAGGATGTCAGATTTTAATGCAGAGATTAGAGATTTTATGTTGTTCATTTACTAAATGAGAAAAGTGACAGTGATGGGAGCTGAGTTAACTTCCAAAAGAAGAAATGGAGAGCATCATGGGTGTCACATGTGCGTGAACGTTTGCTTCCTTAAATCATTAGGAGCAAGGTATACACCCATGTTTGGAAATAGAGAGGAAGACAATATATGGGAAAACACCACATTATCTAGGACGTTGGAAAACCTGAGACACTTATAGGTGGAATTCATCAGTGTTAAGACACTTGAAAGAAACATTTCATCTCAAGAGTCACAGCAATACAGAAGTAGTTTAAAGAAATAAAACAGAAAGAGCAATTGCAATGTACTGTAGAAAAGATTTGCTCAGATTACAATTTATCCTTTTTTTCTCAAGTTTTAGCTATAATAAGGTTTCAAAGAGATTCTTAAATAGTTCATACCATAATGAACACAATTGTTATAGGAATGATTCTCCTTGTGCACCTTACTTTGTGTTCAGATTTAGGTTCAGAGTTCCTTCCTTCCATTCTTTGGTCCTTTGTTCCTTCTTTCCTTCCCTCCCTCCTTCCCTTCCTTCCTTTTTGGTATTATTTACATGGTGGGGAACAGAACAGGTGAGATTTTTTTCCCAAAACGAATTCTTTTAAAATATATTTGATTGACCGTCAGCTCCATAGGTTTTGTTCACTGCTGCATTCTCAGGATCGGTTAGCTGTGCCTGGTAATGTGGATCTGGAGGTGCTGAGAGGGGAGGGAAAGGAAAAGAGATGCTACTGGCCAAATGGAGCCTGGATGAAATACACTGAGGTATCCTCCTTCGTACTGTTATTACTAGCAGTGATCTGCATGCAGCCCAGTCAGTCCGCACTCACACATCCTTTTCTCTTCAGGGCATCCCTTGATATTCAATTATGGACCACATTTCTTTGTGATAAATGTGCTGGGGTAGTTAAGTGAGGGGGTGGGGGAATTGGGAAAGAGCAAGTGTCAGCGGTTTTGTTCTGTTTGTGCTTCTCTTTTGCAAGGGCTACTCGTTGATGGGACATCCTGTGACAACTACAGAGTCAAACCTAATGAGGAGAAGCACAGGTGGTGACCTCTGTCCAAATTTACTGAAACTCCATAACTACTCCCTTTCCTCGTAACCACTTTTTCAGAGATAAATCCTGTCTACTACAGAGTAGATAACACTTTGCGGTGCCTTTCCTCGGGTGGTAATGGCTACCCGGCATGCCCTTCCTCTCCTTCTCTTCTTGATGAATTCTGGAGAGACCATCAGTTCTTTGGGGCAGGGGCAGAGTCAACCAGTTTTTGTGTTCTCCCCTCATGCTAATCAATATCTTGACAGTAGATACCCCAAAATTACTGTGAATGAGTGAATTGATAACGGAATTGTAAACCTGCTCCAAATTCCTTCACAAAAACATATTCCCTAGAGAGAGAATATGGGCTTCAGATTAATCTATAAAATGAATACCAGTGAGTTGTTGTGAAGATTGTAATGATATACATGAAAACCTTACAGTTCTGTGCAGCACATACTAAGAGACTAATTCATGATAGATCCTTATCTTTCTTAAAAAAAAAAAAAGTCTTCACTCTGCCAACCCTGTGCACCACCTACTAGAATATCTCAAGGGGCCTGCAGGTACCTTCCTTTTAGAGATCTCCTGCTTGAATAGATACCCCACCAGTGGCAGGAGGGGCAAATGTGGAGCACAGGTGCATAGTACGGGATGTTCTTGCCACTTAGTAAGTTGGGATGGTGTACATAGAAGAGTGAAATGGACTGAGGGCAAGTCAAAGACAGGACTTGGAATTAAGATAAGGGAGTAGAGGCACGGCTCACCCATCACTAAGGGTGCTAGTGGCTGAAATTGTGGGACTGCATTTTCCAACTCAGCTCCATACAAAATCCTAACACAATTACCCAAAGTCCTAAAGAAAAGGGCTGTTACAAATTATCCCAACCATAGCCAAGTTGCTTTTAGCTTTTTATTTGTTTATTAATAGAGGAGTTGTGTTATACATATAGCTTGAATAAACTTCATAAATGATCTTCAGTACAGGTTTTCTTTGCAGCATAACTGGACAGGTGTGAAAGAAAAACGAAAATCAAAAACAAAAGCAAAACCCCCACGGTGTGGAAGGCTTAGCCGAACCTATCTTTGGAAATAGAATTAAACATGTTACTTGGACTAAACACAAGCTCATGTAAATTATAGCTAAAGCAGCTACAAGTTAACTAGAGAATGTGAGAATCTACTGTTTGATGTTCCTACCATCCTTTGTGCAAAAAAAAAAAAAAAATTCAGTTTAGTTCTTAAAATATTATTTGGATTTTTCTGCCAACGTGAAGGGAAATAGAGATATTAGTCAAGTACTGAAAACACTGCCTTAGCAGCTATTTTGACATACTTTGGTTTACATTTAAATAAGCAGTAGGTAGCCCGCATATTAATTCCTTGATCTGTCTTAGATTAGGCTCCCTTACCTCTGTAAGTGGTGTTATAACATACTGCCTTCTATTAACATTTTTTTGCTAAATTAGTGATTTTTTGTAATTATGATCAGAGTTAAGTCAATCAAACAGATTCTAAAACCACTGTTAATGTTTACTTATAGATAACTGAATGTGATAGACTTTAAATCAAGAACGTCTAGGATCTATGATGCACCAAACTCTGCTGATAAATGACACCAATCAAAAGTCAGTGGCAGACAGAAGGGGTGGCGTTTCCACAAAAGGGAAAAAAAATTAAACATAACGTGTGTGTGTGTGGAGAGAGGTTTTTCTTCAAATATGAAGATATTTGTGCCAGCTCCCATGCCATGGCTGGGTACTGGACATAAATAATTATCCCATTCTTGCCAGGCCACTTACAGTGCTAAGTATTCTGTTTGTCCAAAACGCCAGCCAATCAAATGTCTAATATTGCGGGTTTAGGCTGAGTGTGTATGAGTTGTTGTGCCACTTGCCTAAAACTCATGCCTTTCTGGGTTTCTAAAGATTAAATTTAAGTATAATCATAGATTTATCTTCTTTCTCCTGAACAGATTCTCCCATTTCCTTCCTTTCTGGAATTGTCATTACAGTAAATTCATCTCTGGATATGGCCTATTTCATCCTAAGTGAGTAATTTGCATTATTTCAAACTTTTGAAAACTAGATCAACATTACCACTACATTTATGTTACTTTTGTCAGCAAAACGGACACATTCTTTCAAAATTTCAACATTTCAATGATATTATTTTAATAGAAGCTTTAATTCCAGTTGGGCCTAAGTTTGGGGAAGTTAATGAGGAAAGGAATTGATTTTATGGAAAAGACATTTTTTAAAGTGTTTCCTTTGGAAGTGTCACACAGTGATAATCGTTGTTTTAATTATTTTCAAGACGATCAGAATAAAAATAAGTGTAGAGTCTATTCACATTTCTTCCCAGGATAACACCCTAGGAATGTAGGACTTAGACGTTCTGAGATTATAATTGAGATTATAAGGCAGGGGCTCCCAAGCATGAACAAATGGACGCATATGCAACGGCTGGGCCGTCCCTCACCCGTGTAAAACATTGCTCAGAAATAGAACCTGTGAATAGAAGTCTTCTCCTCCAGCTAAGTTTCCCTTGGGGTGGGAGTGGATGAGTGGACAAGGAAATTCACCTTGACCTTGCTATGTTGTAAAAGTTAAGATACACTGTGAAGATCATCTTAACTGTGTTCCTTTCTTTAGCTATACATAAGATATTCCCATATTGTTCCCGTATCCATTCACAGAACTGCTCTTTCTTTTCCATTTTCTCCCCCCCCAGCTGCTCCATATACTCACCCTGGCTCTCTTCTGCCTGTGGGCATGTTTCTGTACAAAGTTAAAGGAAAGGCAGTGGTACAGTTTCTGTCTTCTCTGCTGTTACTTGCACACGTTTGTAATTCTTACCTTGATCAGGCCTAATATTACTTGCAACCCAGAGCCTTTTTATTTGATCTGATTTAAGATCACACATCCTGGGAATTGAAAGCAAACACCGAGACTCTGACCAATAATGGAAACAGTGTTATCATCCATGTAGAAATGTTACATGCTTGTTGATAACCCTGAGATAGGACGAATAATCTTCCTTGAGAATAATAGTGTGGATTCAGGTCTTCAGTTGCCCTCTCAACCTGTATTAATAGGATTTTCATTCATTTTGACACTGTAAAGAGAAAGCAGGGAAAGCTACGAGAGGAAGCAGATGGGGTTGGGGGGGGAGTGGTCAGTCTGCTTTCACGCTGTAATGGAAGAAAAATGACAGCCCAGTTAGCTTTAGCTGGAATGTAACATATCCACAGCTTTATCACCCTGGAGGCACATTTTGACATAATAACAAACTACTGAGAAAGAACCACTTTTACCTAGGTCAGAATGACAGACTCCCAAGTGTTAGAGCATGGGCGACGGGGAAGGCGTGTGGAAACTACAGTCTGAAGCATTAGGAAGAAGGCTGCAGTCTGTACAGAGATTTTCATCAAGTCTCCACACTGCCTAATAGTTTTCATCCAATACCTTGTAATTACTCCTCTGGCTTCTAATGGCATAGCATTTTGATTTCAGAGCCTACCAAAATAAGATGAACCATACTTTATGACGACTATATTTATAATAAGATGCAGATGGTAAAGGAAACAGATGCCTCTGACATCATCTCCCATTCGCCTTCAACTTTTGCCGACACTGGCAGTCTGTGGACTCATTCAAAGGGATGCAAGATAAGTCAGGCAGTTTTCCAATTCTGTTTCCAGTCTAAAAAAACACTGGCAGCAGTGGCACTGCTTTCTTTGAGTCATACAGTGATAATTCCACAAGGAGAAATCTGATTCTAAGGCTATGTCAGGCTTTGATGCAAAACGAATCATCAGGACAGAAAAAAAAAAAAAATTCCCACAAATATCGGGAGTTTAGCCATTAGTAACTACTGACTGTTTTGCGTGACAGCAACAGAAAGAAAAGGGTGGGAGTGGTGATGGTGAACAGCTACAGCTTCAAGGGAGCAAGAAAGAGAGCGTTTTAAAAAGACAAGCAGGTCTAAAATACCGTACCGGTCCTTGGCAGCCACCGTTCCAAGACTGATTCTTTATTACTTCTAAATAAAAAACTTTGAGGATTTTCAGGTCATTGTTTCTGATCTCAAAAAAAAAAAAAGAAAAAAAAATCCATTCTGTATTTCCATCTATATTTTCCAGAAGGGATCCTATAATTCTGATAGGAGTTTTCTCCATTTCCCCAGTGATATCAGTGAACATTATACACAGTAAAAGGATGTGTGTGTGTGTGTGTGTGTGCGTGTGTGTGCGTGCAAGATAAATGCATTAGGACACCTTCTGAAAAAGGTAAGGAACTTTTGCAGTCCATCTTGAAAGCAACAGACGCTTGGGTATAGCAGCAACTGCAAGGCCTTTAGCAGTGTGTGAGGTTCGAGACAGATCAGCACAGTTACAGATGAAGGAGAGAGTTAAGACAAAAACCTTTAAAATCTTCCTATCTCCCCTGACCACTGTAATATAACTTCATCTACACCTCTGCAGCAGAAAACATTTTAGCAGAAAAAATTCAGAAACAAAGGCAAGGAAAAGTGGTGACATGAAAATGAATCCTGCTATAGGCCAAACAGGGTGCTTAGTTTAAACAATCTCTCTGTGCAAGGAGCAAGCTGATCACTCACTCCACACACACACACACACACACACACACACACATACACACACACAGTACAAGAATATACAAACTCTTCTAATTCATATCCACAAACTGGGTTGGAAATTATTAGTGCAAATTTCTGCTGACCTGCAGCATTTACTCCATAAACTTTGGATATCCTAGACGATCCATCAGTGTCCAGCAGATATTTTCAATCAGTTTAATTTCATCTCTAGGCAAGTTCTGTTTCCAAACATTAGTATTAGTTGGTGATATTTCCCCTTCATAGGGAAGATAGAAAAGGTTCGTGGAGGTGGCAAACAATATTTGGTTTAAACTAGCAGGAGACAAAGGAATTCCAAGAAAGGCAAAAATCCTTTCAGTGGTTTTCTGAGGAAGATGCACAATATCTTCAAACTTGATCATCTGGTAGCTGGTAGGCAGCAGGTCTGTGTTTATCCTCAAGGCTGCTGCAGTGTTCGCTAGCCACACGTGAGCCAGCAGAGACACTGCGTGTGGCTTGGATTTTGATAATTCTTTCCTCAGTGATTCATACTCGGAAGCATAGCCCGAATTTAAGTTACATTTGCCTTTACCTCCCTCTATTTTAAACAGTTTAGCTAAGTGCTCTGGTACATTCTTCAAAGAGTAAAGACTTGGTTTACTACTGTACAGCATCGAATAAATCCACGCCCGAGGGTCCCTCACCACGTACAAGGCCCTCATCGAAGCTCCTAAAACTTCGTGGAAGAAATGCAGCTTTAAGGTCCAGCTCCCACTGTTCAGGCTGAGCACGGGCCGCGCGCTGGGGTAACGGACCAGGTGTCTTCTCAGAGCCCGAATGTATTCAGCGTCTCTATCAAAGGCGCCTTTCATTCTGCTTCTTTGTTCTGGCAAAGACTCTCTCCTTTTCAACTTCCTTTTTTTGTCCTTATTCGTGGTAAAATATTGGGCCAGTTTACCCCTGCCGGGTTCGTGCAGATGGATGTTTTGCAAATGGAGTTTTGTGTCTTGGACCAAGGACTGCAACCAGCCTCGGAGTAAACGGAAATGCACACCATGGACATCCGACGCCTTCCATTCACAGGCATCCACAAAGGAGTCGATCTCAAAGTCAGTTTCAGGGATGTCAATGTAGGCTGTGGGAACCCTGATGTAGAGAAAGTCACTGCTGTTGAAGAAGAGTTGTTTGAGAATTTCAGCTCCTGAGCCAGGAAGTGAGGTAATGACGACGTCAGGAAGATCGATGCGGTGCCCTTGGGGAGACACAGGCTTTGGGCTCGCTTCGGCCTCTGGCCTCGCCCACTTTGCACAGATGGGCTGAGTGCAAGTGCTCCACACATCCACCAGCTCAACGAACCACAAGGCAATAACAAGGGTGAGGATCCACCGCATTAGCTTTCTAAAAGAAAGGTAAAACCGCCACTGAAAAGTTAAGATCACCAAGCTGACACACAAAATCAACCCAACTGCTACATTAAATTTAAATCCAAAGGGAAAAATCACTCTGTCACGTCTTACGGGCTTCACTATGGCTTGAGTGCCCAAACCAAATCGGGTTATTTGGACCTGATCAGCCACACTGGCAAAGCCGCCAAATCCCAGGTAATCGAACCTTGTTTTCAAGTTGTGGTAGTCAGTTACAATGGAAACAACGTGTTCAGTATTATTGACATTGAGAGAAATCTGAAGTCCAGAATTGGAATTATCAATAAATCTGCAGCTGGAAACATTGACATATGGCCCATAAAAGACATATACGATTCTTGTGATTGTGGATTCCATCTGAAATGTAACATTAACAAATTGAGTCCACCGTTTCTTAAATTCAGCGGCTTGCTCTGCTTCCTGTATACTAGCAATGGGGCTACTGCCACGATGATCAAACCAAAACATTTTGTAATGTGCATCCCACACATCCATCATGGCGCCGTTATACCTGTTCATGAACCTATATGGGATGTACTTAAAATCAATATCCAGATTATGGAAGAAGGCACTGACAGATTTTATTGGGGAATCTTCTTGCCTCTCGACATGATCAACAACTAGCAGAGTCTGAGAGTTTAAGAGAAGCAAAGCCCGATACACACTTTTCAGCTTCATTGCTGAGGAATAAGCTGACACTGCTTCCCCACTCACAAATACCATGTCCCCATGTTGAGAGGCAGTAATGATTTCCCCCGCTGCATCACCAACCTCCTCGCCGGTCCACTTAAGCCACTGTGCACATTCTCCCAGCTGGCCTTCCCAGGGCTTATTACATTGGCTTGTGGGTGATGGCGCAAACACCAGTACGTTGTTAAGGTGGCTCAACTTGGGTCCATAGAGAGCTTCGGAAACAAATACCTGCCCATTGGGGGCAAAAGTGAATGAGTTCTGATCTGGATGTTCATGTCCTGGGTTAAAGCTTCTCCACCCATCAATCCAGGAGTATGGCTGGAAGTGAACTATGTCATAGACAGCTCGCCCTCCTAGCTTCCCAGATTTAAAAGACACAAAGGTATTGGTCTGTGTGTTTGGCAACCCAGCCCCATAAGTGACAACACCCCAGTTAGGGAACGTGTGCATTTTTGCAGTACCATATTCCGCAGGAGGCCGTGGGGTGAGCTGGGGATCATACCAGATGTATTCAGTGTGAAGAGTACTCCATCTCTGGGCAGTGGAGGGGACCATCGGTCCATCTTTAGGCCGGTGCCTTCTGATTTGCTGAGCTAACCAATTGCCAGCTCCGTTCTTTAAGACGAACTTATCCAAAAAAACTAACTGGCTCTCAGGACCATAAAACCAATTATAATTGGAATCTGCTATACCCACAGTTCTTTGGAAGCCTGGCAAGAGGGTGGCGTAATAGAACCAAAAGTGCATTTTTAACCAGTTATTATCCAAGTTGTTGATATTAAAATGGCGCTGGGCCAGAAAAACGTACTGTGTGACTGACTTAGCCGTGTAGCTTCCATAGGCAACACCTTCATCCAAAGTACCATCGACAATATGATTCAACAGAAACATCATCTTTTCCATCACATCTACTACAACCTGTTTCCATAGATTTACTTTAGATCCTTTATCCACCCCAGTCACCAAGGCCCCAGTGAGTAACGCTATCATATTAGTAGCTTGGTGGTTATGAAGAAGTTGTTTGCCCCATGAGCGGACCTTGGAATACTCATACATTTCCTCAGTAATAACCCATATTTTTTCTAGGTATTTTTGCCTTCGATGATCATCTAATAAGTTATATAAAAAGTCAAAGGCAGTGGCAAAACCTGTTAAGGAATGGCCAACTGGAACCTCATCCCCTGGTGCATTCTCCACCAGCCAGTCTTTGTAGCCCACCATCCTGTCCATATATTCCAGAACAAATTCAAAGGCAACTTTGTCTTCTGGGCATAACAAACAGTACAGTGCTAAAGGGGGCAGATTGTTACCATAAATTTCATTCCACTTGGCAGCAAAATCAGCATGCTTGGGTGGAGGTAGGTAGTATGTTGGGTTGGACAGCATAACCATCACTGCACTTCTGATAGCTCTAAAAAGATGCAAATGGCTTGTGCGAGACTTTTGCCTCATTGCTTGGATCTCTCCAGCATCAAAATATAAATGTGGATGAAGCATAGTTTTCTTCAGCTTTTGGTTGGGTCTGAAATCTTGCACTTTCTGTGTCTTAAGCCGATCTATGTCATCTGGGAAAACTGCCCAGTCAGAGTAATTGCTCACAGATTCTTCAAAAGTAGAGAAAGCAAACATCACTAACAGTAAAAATAAGAAATGTCCTGTAAACATTAACGCCATGATCCATCGGGGAGCTCCTTTCCTTAGGCATACATGTCAAACACAGTGCTCAATGTGTTTCCCATCTGCTGAGTATAAAACATACATTTAAGGCCTTGATAAAACACAGACTGTAAATCGGATATGCTGTGAAATCCAGCTGACATTCGGCTCATTCAAAGCAAGTACAGTTGCCAAAAAGAGAAAACTTACACTGTGGATCTGTTTGCCTGATGCAGTGTTGCTTCCAATAAAACTTCAAGGAATGTTAAAACCTCTAATTTTCCAATATCACACAGTGAACAGGGGTGGAGATAGTCAAAAATACCATGAATTCACAATTTACTTCCTTGACATAAATCTACCTAACACAAAGAGTCAAAAAACACACATTGTAAAAAAAAGAAAAAGCACTCCAAAATCCACGTTAAGAAGTCATTCCTGGAGCAGGAAACCATCATCATACGTGTCTGATGCCTTTGCCTGTGTGTGCTCAGAGAAGCTGACAAAGTACTGCAATTCTTGGAGCTGACTGGGTTGTTAACTCCTCTCAGCTTTTTACACTTTTTGCTTTGAGAATTTTTTCTTCCTCCATTTTTGGGGCAAAAACATCCTCAACAAGTATTCAAAGGCCTACTTGGTTTTAAAACACTCAAGATTCCTGTCCTCATTTCAGATCTGTCTTTTTTCAGGCTTACTTACTCATCAGCCTATTATGACCCAGAGAAAGCATTTTCCCATCTTCTTTTATCAGCTTCATCGGTACAGCTATGAAAATCTAATCTCTTCAGCCACCTAGGTACTTCTCTTCCAATCATGAAGTAACCACCAACTGGGAAAGAAAACTCCCCTTTCACCAACAGTGACGTGTCTTTTCTGTTCCTTTTTCATGACATACTCCTTTCTGGGGGAAAAACAAAACAGAAATTCTCTGAGACTACAAGTATGCTGGGAGTGGACATAAACAGAAGATTTAAATGTTCTAACGTCTCCTGATAGAAATTTTAGCATCACAATGAGATCTGTTATTAACTACAATCTAGGTTAGACCAAATGGTTCTTTTTTCTTATACTTTTCAACGCATATATTAGGATAACAATGGTGGCAGAAGACAAGCGGCTACAAGATATAACTTTCCTAAGAGTATTTATTTTAACTGTGGCTTGCTTTAGTCATTTAAAATGTTTTTATTCAAATGCAGTTAACAGAAGATGAGTCCTGCTGTCATTCTTGTTTTGATCACAGAAGACTCAGAGACAAAAAGCAAAAGTTTAAAGGACCATTATGATTCCGGTTGAGGGTTTAACGTTCAAGGGCTCAGAAGGTGTCTTTGCCAGGGGAACTAGTAAGAGCAGTCACTTTTCTCGAAGGAGAAATCATGACAGTGTGTGGGAGCGGTCCTGCA
Organism: Aethalodelphis obliquidens; assembly: GCF_003676395.1. Taxonomy (NCBI): domain Eukaryota; kingdom Metazoa; phylum Chordata; class Mammalia; order Artiodactyla; family Delphinidae; genus Aethalodelphis; species Aethalodelphis obliquidens. The sequence goes on from NW_020837963.1 coordinate 20,411,261, forward strand.
CCAGTCTCTCTCCCGTAGCCCGGTTTTCCATCCTTACAAGAAGCCACCAGAGGGAGCTCAGACCCACACTCAAGGAGCAGCTTCGCGGCTGCCCGTCTTCGGTTCTGAAGAACCTAACCAAGTTTCAGTCTTGGACAAGTCTCCTCTCTGCAGGAAACATGAACGCTAGGAGTTCCCTGATCCGCTCCGCCTGTTGCATTTTTTCATTCGCTTCCTACGAACATGCCAACTCCATCCTCTGCTCCTCACCCCCGACCTCTGGCTGTGGTTTGGGGATAAGAGACCCCTCAAGGGCCAAGTCCGCTTACCTTGGCAGGTCCGGACGGGGTCTCCCGGCAGCGGTGGGCCCGGAGGAGACGGAAGTGGAGAGTTGGAGAAAACTGCTCTGCGCTGGGAGCCGGGCCGCGCGGCCCCCCGCAGGGCTCCTGGCGCCCCCGGCCCGGCGCCCCCCCGCACTGCAACAGGCTGCGGCCCCGCGCTCGCGCCCCGGCCGGCGCCGCGCGGACACGCCCGCCCTCGGGGAACGCCGGACGCCCCCCGGGCAGCCCCGGACCACGGAAGGCAGATCCGCGCGCCCCGGGCGCGCTCGTGGACGCCGTGTCCAGAGGGGCGCTGGCGTGTCCAGAACGCGATGCCGCCGCGGCCGCCGCTCCTCGGTGCCAGCTCCGGCCGCGCGGCCCACGGCGGGCGAGAGAAGGCTAGGCGGGCCGGGGGCGGGGCGGGAACGACGGGGCGGGATCAGGGGCGGGGCCTCGGGGTCTCGGGGCTTCGGGGCTGGGGGAGAGTGACAACAGGAGGCTCAGGCTGGGAGTCGAGGGCGGGGCTGGAAGGATGAGGGGGCGGGGCCGGGGGAGGCGCCGATCGCCCCCGGGATCAGAACCCAAGGGGCTCGGGGCGCGTGTGTTTCCGGCTGCTGTGGCGGCCTCGCGCTCCCGCACTGATAGAGCCCGAGGAGGGGGAAATTTGGGAGTGCGAGCGTCTGAAGACGGCTCCCTGCCGGCCGAGTCCCGCTTCTCTTATCCCTTCGGTTGTGGGGAGAAGGCCAGTCTAACAGGGCTAGGAGTGGGAGGAAGATAGAGGAGGTTCTGGGCCTGATTACAAACGATGGGGGAAGCGGGGGCGGGCGGGGTGACGCTGTGGGATGTCATGGATCACACTTTAGGAACAGCAAGGGCTGAGAAGGGGAAGAATGTGAGGCAGCCTGGCTGAGGTTGCTGTCAGTCAGAAATGCAAAATCAATATACCGGATTAATGTGAAACTGACTTCAGGAGCACAGACACTAAAGATCGGGGGAAACAAAAAAGACTAATCAGCTTTATTGATCGGAATAATTTCTCCGGCAGTATAAAGATGGAAAGGTATGGGACAAACAGGTGGAAGGAACCTCTCTTATTAAAGAAGTGAAACCTGGAATTCAGTGAAGACCCACAGGCAGCGAAGACTGTGTGGCTCAGTTATGTGGCACATGTGTGCAGTTCCAGACATTGGAAATCGTAGAGCAGCTGTGATTCCTGTGGTACTGGACATATGGAACTTCTCACAGACATCTGAGATTACACTTGGGCAGGAGTCAACCTAAGGTCTACCCTCTGCTATCACGAATAACTTAGTAAGGACAGGAATACAGTGAAATATCAGTTGTTGCAAATAAACAAACCCCTCCCCAGTTGGGGATTGATGACGCCTTCACTTTCGTCCTACTCCATCCCGTTTTGGGAAAATGGACAGATATGTGTATTAAAAAGTAAGTGTCTTGCTTAGATCACTTCCTGGTAAAACCAAACCGTAGACCGTTGCTAGCAGAATAATTTCAAAATAATTTACCTTGGGCGGAAGTGTGACCTCTACCTTCTCATCAGTCTTCTATTTTATCCCCTTCGGAACCCAACCCCAGTCCAAATGGCCAATCTTCCTTTTACTTTGCTGCTTCCATAACTGTGCTTATCCCATTCCTTCCTGCATAGCATCCTCCACCCAACACCCCCATTTACTAGGTGAAATTGTTTTTGACTCTTGATGTCCTCTTATCATACTTGTCTCAGCTCAGATGCTTAAATTCTTCTGTAAATACACCCTAGATTTTTCCCTAACCAGAATGAACTACTTCAGTACTCTATGATTTATATCTATATTCAGCCTCAGCTCATTTGTTTTACGCTTAATATTTTCCCTGGCTCACTCCTGTGCTCTATTCAAAGCTCCTTCAGGTCATGGGCATTCACTCAGCGCCCACCCCGATAAGGGCTGTACCTGTGTTTGAAATGAGTTGAACCTTCAACAGTTGGGCTCACGTAGAGCATTGCCTCCTCCACTGAGATTCATTGTGAAACAAGGATCCTCCTTCAAACTCCAGAGGCAAAACTTCCTGTAAACATCTGGACTGTCCCCCTATGTGACCCACGATGTAGAAAGATGACCCATGGCTTCCAGCCTCACTTACGGGAGAAAGTAGATTTGGAGGAAAGAGGAGCCCAAATGCACAGATTCTTATAATTTTCTGCAAAGAGGAGCTTTGGAAACCGACTAGGAATTCGTGTTAGTAAATACAGTGAGTAAACATGCAGACCATTTCCCAGAACAAAATGTGTGCGTGGGACTCTTTCATTCTGTGGATGCAGAGTGCCTCACGACATGAGGGCAAAGTGAACCATAGAGAATTATTATGAGCACTGACATCTGCCAGGGGAATATTTCAACTTTCATCCACTCCTTTTCTTTTTTTCTTTTTTTTCGGAGTTAACATCAGTATGATCATTTTTACTGTACAGATGAATGCATTCAGGTACAGACATTGTGGCTTTCAGGTCTGCCCCATGCATCTGCGCTGAAGCTGTGGGATGCAGCGAACCTCTCAGCATTTCTAGATGAGCTTTCAGGCTAATTCACTTTGAACTGGCATCGTCTCCAAGTTGTGAGTCCATTGAAATAAAACAGGAGCTATGGCTGAACAATTCAAGTCATTGGCAGAAAGGGTGGTAGGTAAATGGCACTATGAAAAATGAAGAGCGTCTTGTTTCTGTGAACTAAAAATGGATAGCTCCAATTATTGCTCCTTCCACACATGAAGATGGTACAAAGTTAGTTAATTATAAATATTGCATCCAGCCGTAGAAGGGATGAGCTGTATGTTATGTTATTGCGCATTAAAAATCTTTATGAGTGTGGCAAGAGATACATATACCAACAGCTGATACATTCAGGATCCTGGAGCAGTATCTTATTTTAATGTAAGTGAAGACCCATACAGTCTATTGCTCTAGGGATTTCCTGCTATATCCTGCTATATAAAAAGATCTTAAATCTACATGAGATATTACTTGTGATTTCAAAGCACTTAATGAAAATCTGTGTTTTTTTTAATTTGAATATCTTTCAACCCTACCCCCAGCCACCCTGCTTACAGCAGAGATAATGCTTTCTCGACTAGATTCCCCAAGGCAGGAGGCTTCCTTTCCTCCTCCCTTCCTCTTTCTTTCTGTACTTTTTTCTTTTCTGATCTTCTCTTTTCACTTATCTTCTGTTTTTAAATTCTTCAACACCTAGCTCAGAGCCCAGCAGTTTGTGATGAGTGTGTATTGACTGTTGAACATGAATTACCACCCTCATTTTAAGGCAGAAGAGGAAGAAGTTATAAACCTCTGAACCTCTGGTTGCTGAGTTCTGAGCAGAATCAGAAGCTCCTGCTCTTCCCACGGTGCTGAGGAACTTGCCACCGCACACCTGGCGTCGGAGCTACATCTTGGGGGTGAGTTAATTCAAATGAAATTTCAGAGGAAAGTCGGCCAACATTTTAAGGAGAATTTCTGCAAGAATTTTATGTCTTCAGATAGGTAAAAATTCAAGTTCAGAGCCTTAGAACATAAGGTAAATATTACTGATACATTGCCTTATAGAAGGATAAAGTGCAAGCAATAAAACAAGGCAAGACACTACAATAAGTCCCCTTGACTGAAATCACATTTGTCCATGATCTGTTATTCTGATGGACTCTTAAGAACTGGGGCAGGGATGTCTGAGAACTAATTGCTGTGCATTCAGCAACTGACTGTGCACGGATCTCCGAGGCACAGGCTTGTGCGGAGCTCGGGCATTTGAACCTGGGGAAGACTTGGTTATTCTTCCCTTAGCATACCTCTACCTGGACATGGTTTTGTCTGTGAGAGCTCAGATGCAGATTTCTTGAACCACTTATCAAGGCCAGAGGTATATTATACTGATCTATGAGCACGGTTAGGACTAGTTTTGCCCCAGAGTTTGGCGAGACACCAGCTCTGATGGTACAGAAACAGACACCAAACTTGAGCTGCAAATGTTATTGCACAATTGGCCAGCAGTAATAGGCAACACCAATAATAAAGACAAAAGCACAGATTTAAAGCAGGCAGTAGAATCTGAAAATACTCTTTCTGCAATTGCTTTGAGTACAAAACATCTCAAAATGACAGGGATTTTGCCTGCAGAGTTGCTAATGAAGATGTGGCCGAGAGTGTTCCCTGAGTTTGTTTATCCAGCTGTAGAAGAGCCTGTATGACAGTAACTGGATTTGTGCAAATTTAAAAATACCAAAGCCACCTTCTGAGGAAAGAAGTTTCCCCATAAGTCCACTAAAACCTTATCTATATAAATGAGAGGCTTTATTGCTACCACATCTGCTTGCATATAGTTGTGCTTCTACTATGAAAGAAAATTTTAAACTAGGTGAAACTTACAAGGGGAGCACATGATGGGGTCCTTCCTCTCTCCCTCCCCACTGTCTGTACCATTGGTCTCTGTGGGGGCAGTTTTGCCCCTCAGGACCTTTGGCAATGTCTGGAGAAGTTTTTGCTTGTCACACTCAGGGATAAGGAGCTGCTGGCATCTAGAGAGTAGAGGGGAGGAGCCCTGTTCAACATCTGACAATGCACGGGACCACCCCGCCCCTAACCCCAAACAAAGAGTTTTCCAGCCCAGAATGTCAATACTCTTGAGTTTGAGAAACCCTGCCCTAGCTCAGTGACTCTAAAAATTGATTATGTGCAAATGGTCGGTAGTTGTTCAAATCAAGACTTGAACTATTGCCTGCGTTTTCTATCAGCTCTTTGTCATTGGTTCCTGAGCCAGATGTCACCTAATTCGTTCACACATGGCTTTTTGTTTAGCAGGTACTGGGTCCGTTTGTTTTCTCTTGACCAAAGACACCACTAAACCCAGCTGTTTCACCTCAAATGAAAGCCTGGGCTAGGCTTCCAGGCACAACTGGCAGTAAATTGGTGCCTTCAAAGCAATAAGGGAAAGAAGTGACTTCAGGGTTATCAGAAATCCCCTTCTGATGTTAAAAACTCATACCCTTCACGTACACATACCACACGCACACATGCACTCCTCAAACATTTTTTTAATTACCTGAATTTTTTTCTTTGGGACAGTGCTTATCAAATTAAAATTCTTGGACCCCCCAGTATCAGAAAGACCAAGGTGTTGTTAAAAATGCCACTTTCTGAAATCTGTCCAAACCCTATGGATTAAGAATCCCTGAGTATCCAGTCTGGTAACCACACCTTTAAAATGCTCCTGGGAGGCACGCCAAGTTTTGAGTTACTGTTCTAGGACAAGGATTCTTTTCTTCCCCACACACCTGTGCATGTGTCTCTGCCGGTTTGTTTGGGTATGTGACCGAAACATCCCGAGGCTGACAGGACCACAGGGACTAACCAGGGATAGAAGTCGGTGTTGTAGAATAACCCAGAGACATGTGGGTAACTATTTCACAGCTAGTTTAATTATTTTACATGCTAATTGTTTATTCACATCTGAAAGAGTGAGGTAAACGGGATTGCTAAAACAGGAGAGAAAAATTAAGACAATCTGGGAACAGTGGAGCTTGTACATTATTGGGGCAAATTGATTGACTGGAAGGTAGCAGAGAAGTTTGTCCTGGGTCCTTGAGTGGCCAGGGTGCAGTTCTTTATGGATTCCCCAGAAAGCAGTGAGAGTTTAGCCGTGAGCAGATGTGACAAGCTGTTCTTGTCTGATGTCAGCCAGTATCTTCCACTCAATGCTGTCACCTGAGTCAGATTCAGCCTGCACGATGTCCTCGCTGGAAAGCCACTAGGAAGTAAGGTCCCTCTCTCCTTCCATCCAAGGCCAGGCAGGAGGCGTTTCTCTTTGCTTCTGGGCATTTGCTTCATTTTTCTGCTTTTCTGAGGATCGGCTCTACCAGATCCTTCATGGGGATCTGACTAAACCTGGCTGCCCCTCAGCAAACAAGTTTATACCATCTTGATCCTATCAGCAGGCAGAAATAATTTCTCCTTTTTGAACTCCAAATTCGAAGTCTCAGGAGAGAAAAGATGACTGCACAACACGGTCAGGGTTCTATCACAATGCACACAAGAGATGGAAAGCAGTTCAGGGTCACGTCGTTCAAACATTGCTCCAGGGGCTGACACTAGTGGGTTTAGGGTATCAGTCATCACAAGAGAACAGAACTGGCTCATATCTAAAAAGTATCTACCAGGAAATAACCCGCCAGAGGGCCATGCTACCCTTAGAGGCATGTAGAAAGGAGGGGACTTGAGGGCGAGTCGTGGAGGTGGTGGAGGTGGAGGTGGGGATGAGACAGGGGAAGGCAGGGTGGGAGGTTGGCATTTGTTGTTCAAAAATGCCCACACGTTGTATAATGCAAGCTGACTCCTCTTCCTTATCTGTCTTTGAAAATTATGGCTTTGACAGAGTTTATTAAATTTGCGTGGTTTTTAAGAATCACCTAGAAGCTGCTTGTTAAAAATGTCCAATGTGAGATCTGGGGCCCTACTCTAGAATCATGAGGGTAGGGTAGGGAAGGGGATCCAAAGAATTCGTATTTGTAAATGCCATTTTGATCATGCAAAACTGGCAAATTACCCTTAAAGAGCTAACCCATATAAAATATTGCCAGGTTCTTACAAGAGAACGTAAATTGGTTTCAGATTTAGAGAGCAGAGTTTGATAGGCAGAGAGGGGAGGAAAACTAAGGTATGTTTGAGAGAAGCTTTAAAGCTGTGTGGTCCAATATAGTAGCTGCTAGCCACGTGTGGTTAGTTAAATTAAAATTAAAGTTAAATGAAATTAAAAATTCACTCCCTTAATTGTACTATCCACATTTCCAGTGTGCAATAGCCACTTGTGATTAGTAGCTGCAATATTGAACAGCACAGATCCAGAACACTTCCTTTGCTGCAGAAAGTTCTAACGGATAATGACACAGAGGAGGAGTCAAGGAGGGAGAAAGATGGTGTAAAACTTATGTTGGTGTCCCCATCACAGGCCTATGCAGAGTTCATACGTAAGTGTCATAATGTTGATGATGTTGACGTACTCAGGCTGATGATAATAATGACACTTACTGAGCATGTGTTACTTGCAAAAGCCTCTATTGTAATCCTCCAGACAACCTGAACACTTACTGTGGTACCAAACTGTCTCACTAGGTAACATATGTGGGTAACTGTTGATTGTTGTCATGTGGAATTTAGGACCCCATATAGCCAGATGATCTGATTTTGCAAGGAAAGCCAGAAACCTAGATTTTTATGTGAAACAACTTGATTTTTTAAATGGCTTAATTTTTTTTGACAATGCAGTGAAGACCAAACAAAATATGTCTGTGAGATGGATTCAGTTCATGTAATGCAAGGTTTTGACGTTTTAGAAGCTGGATGCACTGGAAATTAATTTCCTGATTCAACTATGTTCGCCCCAGCAATGCAACTTCCACTTTAATGCTGGAGAGAACACTACCATTCTTTATCTGAAGTTATCTACTCCTACAACCCCTCTCAGTCTGAAACAGTCCAAGACCGATGACATATTCAAATAATCTTATTTATATCTGCAGAAATATGTTAAACTTTATTTCTTCCATTTATTCAATAAATAGTCACTAAGTGCTCAATAAGACATTCTGCTAGGAACTGTTTGGGAAACCTTTATGAGAAAAAAAAATCCTAGCCAAATGGAGCTTATTGAATCTTATGGACAGAAAAGGCATAATGGAAAGTCATGATAGCTGTGAATTGCTACTTCGTTTTCTGTATTTTAATCACTACTTCATGAGATTTAAATACCTTTTGAAGAAGCCTCTATGTCTTGCTGTCCATTATTTTGGATAGCACATTTAAATTGACAAGGATGGAAGATTAGTAATGACTCAGGAACTGGGAAAATGGATAAAACCCTTAATTTTGTAAGAAATCTCTAGGCTGTTTGCATTTTTTCAGAGCTGCACCCCTTCTGTTATAATACCTGGAGTCCAGCCAGGCACAAAGCTCGCTGGCTGACTACTGCAGAAAGGAATCCTGGAACCTCTCTTGCTGACCTGTTTCCCGACTTTCCAGCACAGCTAGCCAGAGACTTCCTATAGACAATGAGGGAATTCAAAAACAATGAATGTGGTAGTTCAGCTATTTATCTGGGGACCACTGGGGATGAGACTGAGCCATTTTCCTGCAGCTGGCCACGGAGGAGGCTCGGGATGAAAGAACAGGGCCATGCAGTTGGCATATGTCTCATTCTGGGCTAAAGCTTTCTATCATAGGATTCAGTCAGACCCAAAATGCAAGATGAACATCATCTCTCTCGTTGTTACTTATAATAAATAGAAAAGAGATGGACAGATCATGTTTTCCAAAGGTGCTTGATGATAAGAATGACCAAAGGCACTTAATAATTCCCTGTGCTGGAAATGCAGATTCAGGGTCAGGGATGGAATCAGGAATTCAGTGTTCTTAGTGGGTACATTAAGTGATTGTTACCACCAGAGAAGTTAGGAAGTACTGGAATGGAAGGATAAAGAAGGGTTCTCTCCCTGTAATGGTATTATTCCCAGTCATCTATTGTATATCAGCTTTCACCAGTTAATGGTTACATGCCTAGACTTTGGAGTGAGATGGTCCTGAGTTTGAATCCAAGCTGTGAGGCTATACTGTCAGTTGCTATGAGACATTAGGTCACTTATGTAACTTTTCTGAATATAGATATCCTCATCTGTAAAGATGGGGTTACACTATTACTAACTTCGTTGTGGAGAGTTGAGAATTTTAAATGAGAAGAGGCAGGTAAAGTCCTTAGTACAGAGTCTGGGGAATGTTCACTGGGCACTCTTTACAGTTAAAAAGCAATTTTACATACTTTGTCTCATTTGATCCTTTTACCAATCATGTGACTGATACATGATTAACTCAATTTTGTATACAAAAACTGAGGAAGAGAAATTCAGGATAGAAAACATTATATCTATATATGTTTGGGCTAGTGTGACAAAAATAGTACACTGGTGTCTAGCAACTTGCTTTCTGAATTTGTCTAATTTTAAAGACTGAGAATATTTTTAGGAAACATTTCGTTCATTTCTCTCACTTTACAGGTGAAGGATCTAAGACTAGTGAAGTAAACTAATTTGTTCAGAGTGAGAGAGAGAGACAGTCCTAAAACTGGTACCAGAATCAGGTTTTTAAAGTACATCTTGCAAACCTGTCATTGCATTGTTGAGGATGTGATTTATCTTTAAGCAAATCCAGTGATACATATTTTAGATCTGCTTCTTTGACATTAAAAAACATAACTCCTAAATCACTATTCTATATGCATCTTAAAATAGAGCATATTTTCAAAGGATTACCTAGTGTACAGTTGTACCAAAATTCTTTCAGAAACCTTTTAAATACATAGGTTCCTATGTCCACCAGAGATCCTTTTTGAATCAGAATCTTGATGGGGAATGAGAATTTGCATATTTAAGTTTACTAATTAAAGTTTGAGTACTAGCTAATTAAACTATTAATTCCTTGAGATCAGAAATTGCATATTTTCCTTCTTCTGTATTCCCATCAGTTCCAGCCAGAATTTTAGGCAAACACTCTGCACTCAGTTAACTCCTATTGAACTGAACTGTGATAGAATCAAATTATGGTAAAATGTTTGGATTATATAAAAATCTGTGAGGCACATGTAGGGATGAATCATTTCCAAAGATATCATTTATAAAATTTGACCTGAATTAGAAGCATAATTCTCTTGCCGGATATATTGTTTGTCTGGAGAGTATATGTGTGTGTGTATGTGCGTGTGTATATATATATATATATATATATATATATATAT
>NW_020837963.1:20421480-20453248 GCF_003676395.1 Aethalodelphis obliquidens
TGTGTGTATATATATATATATATATATATATATATATATATATATATATATATATATATATACTCTTTCTTTCTTATATATAGGAAAGAAAGAGAAAGAGAGAGATTGGAGAAAATTAACCTTCAGACAAATGAAATCGAGTTTAATGGAGAGGGGGAAAAAACCCAAATATCATGCCAATTTTGAGGAATGTTAGCTTGGATATTAGTTATCTATTGCTGCATAACAAGATATCTCAAAACTTGCCAGCCAAAAATACACAAACGTTTATTTTCTCCCAGTTTTTGAGGATTAACAGCTGGCAGCTGGCCAGGGTCTCTCAGGAGACTGTAGTCAGGAGGTCTGTGTTTTAACCACATTACCTTGGCTGAGGTATGGTGAGGCCAGACTCGGATCAAGAGAGAGAAACTGGAAAGAGCTTCAAGTTTTCGTTACTCTCAGCACCCTGGGGAGAACCTAGCAGGCCCCGCAGGGCCATTTGGAGGAGCAGCGGGCGGGTCACAGGGAGGGGGAGCAGGAACTGTGGGCGCGAGCCTTCAGTGTAGCTTCTGGGGGAAGGGACGGCCGAGGCAGGGGTAGCAGGTTTGGGATTGTCCAGTTTAAATCATTTCGGCAGGTGCTGGGCTGAGGAACTATCTCTGGTTGTCTGGGACCTGGCCCTGTGATGATTCAGGTGGGTGCAAAGTGGTCCTGAGCGTGAGACCCCAATAAGGCAGGTAGTTGGAATGTGGACTTAAGCTGCTGCTTAAGGGGAACTGACTGGCTTCTAGCCAAGACCTCAAAACGAGACAAGACAGCATTTTAAAAGACTATGTTACAGTTTGTCAGAGCGTCAGTCTTTCTGAGGGCTTGAATGGGGCTGAAGGGTCTGCTTTTAAGAAGGTTCACCCACATGGCTGTGGACATGAAGCTTCAGTTCCTCACTGAGGATACCAGGAGGTCTCGGTTCCATTACATGGGTGGCTCCAAACATCGTGTGACTGTCTTCACAACATGGCAGCCAAAGTCCCCCAGGATTGGTGGGTCCAGAATGAGAGATGCGAGGAGACAGGTACACTCCTTTTATGACCTAGTCTCAGAAGTCATGCCCCATCATTTCCACCTTACCCTGTCGATAGAAACAAGACTTTTAGTACAGCTCATACATTTTAAGCCGCACAGCTCCATTGGCAGGATTGTTTCCAAAAAAAGTGATAAGAACATTTTCTCTCAGATTCCTAAGGCAATGCTGACTGGGGGAAGAAAAAATGTTCAATTTATTTTGTATGTATTTTGGTCAGTATTTTGATTCCATTACATTTTGGTATAAAAAAAGTCATGGTTGCCAAAAAGAAAGGTCATTTCTTTCCATAATTTTCATTTGTGATCAGAAGGTAAACTCTCGAATAACATTATGGATTGTCATATGAAAACAGCAGCTTAAAAAAAAAGCCATATGTAAAATGATTTGCCCAAGAAAAACGTGAATATGTCATGTTTATTTGTTCATTTATTTAACAAGTATTAATAGAGTTCCTCTTACGTGCCCAGCTCTAGAGTAAGCATTGGCTAATAGAGTTCCTCTTACGTGCCCAGCTCTAGAGTAAGCATTGGCTAATAGAGTTCCTCTTATGTGCCCAGCTCTAGAGTAAGCATTGGCTAATAGAGTTCCTCTTATATGCCCAGCTCTAGAGTAAGCATTGGCTATACAACAGGGAAAAGAGATCTGTGCTTCTGGTTCTCACGGAGTTTCTGTCCTAGTGCAGGAGGAAAAGTTCTATTGAAATATTCCAACTAATGTTTGTATAATTAAAAACTGAATTGCAGTGAAAAATGTACATGATGCTATGAAAGTGGATGAAGAATGCAGAAAGGGAAGGCTTCCTGGAGAAAGTGGCCATTAATCCTTGAGCTGTTGTCTGAACAATGAGCTGGGAAGGTGATGAGGAAATCGATTGAACTTTACAGCATATATTCTATAAGTTAAATAATCTCAATGAACAAAGAGGCCCTGAGGGTTTACTATCTCAGACAAATGATAGGACCCTTTTAAAGATCTTCAGTATTTTACCCTCCTGTACCACGCATAACCTATTTATAAATCTAAAGATTTTACTGGACAAATACCATGGCCTCTTTCAATATATGTTATCAGAACTTCTCACTTGGCTTCCTGAGCATCCTGGGGTGCATCCTTCCCTGATGGCCACAAGGAAAATTTGGGGGATCTTAGTTATACTTACATATTCATGAAAACTTGTCGTTTCTTTGGTTAGTGTACTTAGGTGTGGTGGTCTGGTCCCCACTGTGAACAGTCACCTGTCCCTTCCCTGCACTGCAACTATTATACATGAAATATCTTTTTTTAAATAACAACCCAGGACTTCACTGGTGGTCCAGCGGTTAAGACTCCGCCCTCCCAATGCAGGGGCCCAGGTTCAGTTCCTGGTCAGATCCAGAACTAGATCCTGCATGCCTCAACTAAAAGATCCCGCGTGCTGCAACCATGACCCAGTGCAGCCAAATAAATAAATAAATATTTAAAACAATAATAACACTGAACCCATGGAGTGTTTCCACAGCAATGACTGGGGAGAGGGTCACATTTCTTGTGCGTGGAATAGCAAGTGCAAGTACCTCTAGTGGGAGTGGGGTGGGCACGTAAGGGAAACAAAAAAAATTGTTTACCTGGGAAGGAGAAAGCTTAGGGTAATGTGATGTGAAAGAAGAAGGAAATGTATGAAGTAGATAAGCCAAATACGATCTAATATATAGGGTAATACTCAATCCCATTTTGCCCAAGGCAGTCCTATTTACATTAGCTCTCCCAGCATCATGGTAAATAGTACGGCCCATCAATCTTGAGAGCCTCCTGGGGTTGGATGATGTATTTTATGGTCACACTATTTGAGTTAAAGATTTTGGTCTTTATCTTAATAATGATGGGAAGCCATTAAGAGTTTTGACCATAGAATAAAAGGAATAACAGATTTTTGTTTTTCTGATATCTGTCTGGCTATAGTGAGTAGAATGAGTTAGCAACGCAGAGTGTACAGGGAGACCATCTACTACTGTAGTTCTGGCAAGACGTGGCAGCTTAGACTGTATTGGTAGCAGTGAAGATGGACGGAGTGGCCTGATTCAAGAAACGGGCCATCTCTCTGCATTGCAGTCCTTCTGTACACCTCTGGTCAACTGACTTTTTCTTTTTCCATGACATTGAGTATAAGCCTTTTTTTTTTTTTTGCGGTAAGCGGGCCTCTCACCGCTGTGGCCTCTCCCGTTGCAGAGCACAGGCTCCGGACACGCAGGCTCAGCGGCCATGGCTCACAAGCCCAGCCGCTCCGCGGCATGTGGGATCTTCCCGGACCGGGGCACGAACCCATGTCCCCTGCATCGGCAGGCAGACTCTCAACCACTGCGCCACCAGGGAAGCCCTACAAGCCTTTTTAATTCGCTTACAAGCTAGGATTCCACCACCACTTACGAACACCTTTCTCTTTACTCTCGGCTGAAGAAATTGTTCCCTTTTCATTGGAAACTAAAACCAATAAACAGAATCTCTCTCATCGTCCAGCTATAAGATCTGCAAATTTGCCTACAGACACACAAAAGCTCTCTTCTTCTCAGATTACACCATGGATGGTATCACTCCTTGTACTGAAAGCCAATAAAGCCTCCTCTGATTTAGATCCTGGAAATTATCCTCTCTCCTCTGCACAGCACTCAATGTCTCGGTTTTCTCACCTCTCACTCACTTTTGTAACCCATTCTATTCTGCTTCCTTCCCTTGCTGTTTCCTGAAAGTGTTCTAAGGACAGCAGTGGCATCTGGAGATCTTTTCCAGGTCTCATCTTACTTGTCCTCTGGGCAGCAGATGATGTTGCCTCTCCTTGAAACCATCACTTACACTGGCAACTTTCCCAATTTTTTCCTCTACCTCTTTGCAGTCATTACATGTTGGAGGACCTCAAGGCTCCTGGACCATCTTCTTACTCTGTCCTCCCCACCTCTACAATCTTATACACGTCCATATCTCTAATAACTATTCATAGATTGTTAATTTCCCATAACTATATATCCAGGTCAAGGAAATCAAATAGTACCAACTGAAGGTCTTACAAGTGAAACAAACATTCACAAAGCCAAGCTCAAATTTGTGATTTGCTCCTATGCGAAACCTGACCATCTTCCTCACTGGTGTTTTAAGGAGTGTCATGTACATATAGTCACGTAAGTCAGGATACCAGTCATCATTTACCCCTCCATCTCCCTTAATTTATCTTTTACCAAGTGATGTCAGTTTGATCCCCTGAATACCTAAAATAATGATGGTTTCTCTATTCTCTTATTTTCTACAGTAGCAATGAGTTGCGTGGGTACATTCACAGAGAAAGCAGATTATAAAATCAACCCAAGGTTAGGTTTTGCCTGGAACACAGTACAAGAAGACTGGTATTTATGGCAGTGCTGCTGAGATGATGCATGAGTCATTAATCTAGCTGCATCCAGAAGGAACGATGGACGTGGCAAGCTTCTATATTGAAGTTGAGATGTGACTGACAAATGGCCTTTAGAGAAGTAGCTGTACAAGTGAGCTGGAGGAAGAGGGGTTTTCAGGAAGGAAGAGTCTTTCCTTTACTTCTTCTTCTTTTTTTTTTTTTTTTTTTTGGTTGGTATTGGGGCTTTTTGTTTTTGTTTGCATTCACATTTTTTATTCATTCAAGCTAGGTTCAGTGCTAAAGGCTGACCAGTGAATCAAACAAATAAAACCCCTGCCCCTAGGGAGGCTTATTGTACCTTGGAGGGGCACAATAAACACTTAAACAAATAAACCCATAATGTTATGTAGTAATAAATACTAAGAAGAAAATAAAGCAGATTGAGGAGTAACAGAAGCACTGGAGTGCTAATTTAGAGCTATCACCCCTCTCTGAGGAGTGATATTTGAGAAGAGACCAGAAGAAGGGATGGAAAAAGGATAGAGAATTACAGACCAATGGGTCAGCTGGTGTACAGGCCTGGGGACAGGTTGCTGAGGCAGACCAAGGATCAGCCAGGATGTGGGGTATGGGAATTTGAAGACACAACCGAGCACCGGACACGGTCTGTGGCCCCTGGTGTGGCCCGCGGATTGTGTTCTCTGTGTGATGGGAGTCCATAAGAGTATTTTGAGAAGAGACTGGAAAGATGTGAGCAATGTTTCAAAGGAGTTTCTCTGACAACCCTTGGGAGAATCGGCTTTGGTGGAATAAGAATGACATCAGCAGAACCATAGCAGGATGTAGAAATTCATAATTTAGTACGATGAGAAGGTCTGGAATGTGACCATAGGTGGAGATAAAAGGGTTCATTTATTGGAACAGCTGAGAGGCCACAGAAGGTTCATCACATGGATTTTTGCAGGAAACAGGCTAGAATATCCCACAGATGAGGAAGAATCACTGTGATGTTCTTAGTGACAATACAGAGGGGTGAAATGTCATAGAGGTGAGCAGCGTGATTTTAGATAATCCTAGAGCCAATTATAGCTCTTACATGAAGTTGTACCAAGAGATCAGGTGTATCTCAGTAATAGTATCTGAGAACTAAACAAAAAAGAGGAGACACTTAACATGATGAATAATGTTGAAATGTGATGAAGTCTGCCTATTTAGAACACCTGCCTCCCTGCTAGAAAGAGGAAGAGAGAGGATGTTAGGACCATTTATTTAGATGCTTAGAGCTGAGGCACAGGTTAAAAGTAATTCCAGTTGTGTTACTGTTTTGTCAAGTACATTTACTAAATTTTTAAATCATATTAGTATATTTAAATTAGACTAGATTTTATGTTTCTCCTTTTACTTTAAAAGGGGGAAAAGAATCTTTATGTAGAAGGATCTTTGATAAAAGATGTTGCAAATACTAGAAAAATTTTAGACTCAACGTCAAAAAATTAATTCAACTCTTTTTTTCTAAAAAAGAGATAAATATTTAGGTTTAATAACTGCTTTTGTTTTGTAATTCATGCTACTTTTAAAAAATGAAGTTCAGTCTCATGTAGATTAGCATTTTATTGTTTCCCTTAAAATTAATTTTAATGCTATCCTTAACATCATTTTAAGTCAGCATTTTTACTGTTCACTCACAGATTTTTTTTCCCTATTACACACAGATTTAGTATTACTCTTCTGTCATTCATTAATAGTCTGTCTAAAGAGATAAGCATAAAAATTCGACAGAAAATATGACCACCAAAGTTTTCTGCCCTTGTGGAAAGGATGTCACCTTGGCCTGCAGTAAATTATCCTTAGAGGCTTTGCCAGAACCTGGTACCCAGAGTTAGGAGAGGTAGTCTGGCTCCTGCCTTAGAGCACATGCTGATGAGAATCTCCCCATGCTGAGGTCAACAGGGTGGAAAAAAAGGTCCTGCATGAATCCTAAATTTTGAAATTATTTTTCACATGTCTCTTGTTTATGTGCTCCTTTTGGCAACTTGAAAAACTTCTCTCATTCTTTCTGAAAGAGTAAAGAACAGTTATCACAGCAAGAACTTTACACTAACAGGGGATTATTTCTTTTGAACTTTGCTGTTACAGAGTTTCCAACATCTCATGAAAAACAATGCACTTCTTAGAATGAAGGTGTATTCTTACCCTGCTGCCTTTGAACTGTTCTTCTGTGTTACATAGTAATTTAGAATCAGAAATTAAAAACTTCTTATATACATAATTTAAAAAGTCATGGGGTATTTAAAAATGGACCCAAATGATCACTTTTTTCCCATTCATTTAGTTAATTTAATTTCTATTATTCTTTCCAGATGCCATTATCTTTGCATTTCATACTTGTGCTATGAATAGTATTGTTCAATGTGCATTTAATTTGGACTCATTTTTGCTTCTCGAGTACATATTATTTTTTAAAGCATGAAACCCAGTGTAGTTCAATAGCTTCAAATATTTCATTTTTTATAATTGCTGTTCAAGTTTTTAAAACCTTTTAAATTATAGAATCAAATGACTACAGCAAAGGAAAAAAAAACATGATTTCCTCATTTTCTACACATATATTCTTCTTTTTCCATAAGTCTTTCCATAAAAGACTTGTTAATCTGTAATCGAACTGAATCACATGATCTTTATATTGTCAAATTAATTACATCACTTGCCCTTGTGAGGATCTAAGAGTTTTGGATATAGTGGAATTAAATAGATTGAAAAAAGTCAAGTGAATTAGAAACAAATCAAATAATTCATCAGAGACCTTAAAGAAAACTACATGCACACACACACACACACACACACACACACACACACACACACATATATATTAAAAAAAACTCTTTACTTGTAAGACTATGAGCATATTCTACAACCATACAGATTATTTGGAAGCGAAAGGGAAGAGCTTGGTGTAAATAGATTTAATTTTTTAAAGTGCCTCTGTATAATTCCACTGTTTGGTTGGCATTATATGACTCTTGCTTTCAAAACCTTGCACATATAGTGAACTTAATGGTCTAAAATTAAAATAGTTTAAAATTAAATTTACAGTGAATCATACAAATGTTATATTTTACCTAATCAAACATAAAATTAAACTTCTATAAATATTTTGTATTCAATCTATTGTTAAATAATATGAGGATGTTTTAAAAATAAATAGTTTTATATCACTATTACTGAGCATCTTTTACTATACAGAAAAAGTTGGCTTATTCAAGTTACCTCAAATGCTAGGACCTTAGGGTATATATAAAAATACAGAAGTATAGAAAGTATTTTGTGAGCATCACAGGAAACTAGAATTTTGTTTAAGGTCCCATGAAGATCTGGAATTTAGATATATTGACAATTCTGATCTCCATTTACTGGCTTTCTGCCATTATTTTTTGATGATTCTGCTTCTATGGCACTTGACATTAGCAGCTCACTCAGTCCTCTATATTTGGCTCCTATTAAATGAACTCCCCAACCACTGTATTTCACTGAGTTATTCTGTATGGGGACCCCTATAGCCAGTGCTCTCATCCAAGTCCTATTTTAACTATGCTGGCCAGTCAGCTGTGACTGAGTGGACAGAGTTCTGTGGTCAAAATGGTGATGACTTGTTTGAGGACCCCTTGAAAGGGGTCTGTATATGCAAGCTTCTTGCATGACTGTGTTATAGAGTAGCCCTAGCGCTTTTGCTGATTCTTGATCCCCAGAATTTAGAACAGGAAGGGACTTTAGTGGTAATATAAGCTAACCTCTTATTTTGTACTGGGGAAATGATCACGGTTCCACTTGCTGATCTTACCATCTTTGCAGAATTCAGAAATTCTAAACTATCATTATTTCAGAGGCTGCCTTTGCAATGTAAAGAATGAAAAGGGATTATAAGAAATAAAGAACTTCAGGAGTAATAGCAACAGTAGACTTTTAACTAAGCAATTGTTAGCGATTAAGGAGAATCAGTACCTATGATATAAACACCACACCACAGTTAGACTTTGGGGTAAGGAGAGCAGCAAAGGAAGGAAGGACCCAGACCCCTGGATACTCTTGGATTCAGCTCAAGGAAAGTGTGCTTCTGGACAAAGCACTGGACTCGCTCAAAATGCCATCTACAGCCTTGCCCAGTTAATACTGTAGGGATAACAGAGGTCAATCTATTATAGAAAAGTGTTCCTTTGGAGCTATTTGAATCACAAAGGGAGGTCATGCTAATTATTAAGGTTTATGGTATTCTAGAATCCTTGTGAAGTTGGTAATATTTTTTATAGTAGAGCCATTTCTAAGCAAGGCAAATTCATTTGCTGAGTGAGATTGAAGAAGAAATGGGAAAGGAGACAAACTGCTATCTGATTTACATAGCAGCATTTCTTTCTTTTTTTATAATGCCAGAACATTTGAAAACAGAAAAAAGTGAAGAACACATAGGCAGTTTTGCAAGAACAGTGTCAAGTTGTGTTGTTTTTTTTTTTTTTTCTCCACCAAACTGACCAGATGTTTTTGTATTCTGGAGAAACTACCTCTATAACAATATCTATTCCAGTCAGATTAGTTCAAACAAAACTATAGTCCATGCAGATGTCTAACGTGGTGGCAAAAGGGCATGGGACTGAGTTGATTTAACAAATATTTATTGCATGACGAAGATGTTCTAAACAATGCAGTATATTTGTTATCACTAGATTTAGAGAAGAGATTCCTAAGATGAGTAAGTCATGGTTACCATCCTTGAAAAAGTCACTGTTTATTCAAGGAAGAAAAATGTAAGCAGATAATTACATTTGTGGAAATAGTGCTATGTTACCAAGCTAGATCCAAAGTGCTGAGTTAACCATTGAGTTTTAGGATTGAATATAGTTATTTTAAATGGGGAAGAAGGATGCAAAGATAGTAAATTCAAACAGTGAAATTAACAGTAGCTTTCCAGAACTTATAAGCATTGTAATATAGTCTATCAAATGATAAATTCATTGATAGAATCTATAATTCCTGCCAGAGAAATTTAGGAAACCCAGCCCCAAACTGAAAATCATTCTTAAGGAAAGAATATGGATCAGCCAAAAATATATATAAATAAAAGAAAACGTAATTAAAAATTATTATTTGGGGACAGAAAGAAATTATATATGTATGACTTATTCATTCACTCACTCATATTTTATTTACTCATATTTCATTTATTTATTTATGCATGACATTCATTCACTCATATTTCATTTTATTTCATTTCATTTATTTATTATTTCATTCATATATTTCATTTATATATGACTTATTTATTCACTCACTCATATTTCACTTATTTAATGTTGACAAAATACTTTAGAGACTGACTTCATTTATTTTTAAGGGTCAAATAATTAAATGTTCTAAGTGATAAGAATACATACTCTATAAAATTGTATTATTTTGCAAATTCTCTGCTGGCCAGTCTGAACAGGCAATATTTGATCAGTGGGCTGACAATTTTTATCCTCAGATACAGAATCAAAAGGTTAAATAATATAAATGTTATAAAAATATAAATCTAACAAAAGTCCACATGCAAATATTCTACTTGGTTTTATCACTGACAATAAAGGCTAGGAAGGCATTGATGTAATGCCTTGATGGCTAGTACAAGGACTTTTAGAAAAAGTTGAAATCTAAAGTGTTTACATGTTAACAGTGATGTCACATTGTGTTGAAAAATACCATGCGGAATAGTAGATAAAGGTATGAGATTAAATACCAATGCCTAATTTCCTCCCTCTTGATACTTTATGCAAGTTTAGAAATGAAAATGTTTTGCAACACAAGATCAGGGGAACTAGAGACAAGATAAGAACAACAAAATTTTGAAGTAAGAGTAAGGGTTTCAACACGAGGAGATTTGTTGTTTAAGATGCTGATTCACTGTGTAAGAAAGTTAGTTGAAACCTGGACACATACAGACTGAAAGTGAGGGGATGGAAAAAGATATTCCATGCAAATGGAAATCAAAAGAAAGCTGGAGTAGCAATATTCGTATCAGATAAAATAGACTTTAAAATAAAGAATGTTACAAGAGACAAGGAAGGACACTACATAATGATCAAGGGATCAATCCAAGAAGAAGATATAACAATTATACATATATATGCACCCAACATAGGAGCACCTCAACACATAAGGCAATGGCTAACAGCTATAAAAGAGGAAATCAACAGTAACACAATAATAGTGGGGGATTTTAACACCTCACTTAAACCAATGGACAGATAATCTGGACAAAAAATTAATAAGGAAACAAAAGCTTTAAATGACACAATAGACCAGATAGATTTAATTGATATTTATAGGACATTCCATCAAAAAACAGCAGATTACACTTTCTTCTCAAGTGTGCATGGAACATTCTCCAGGATAGATCACATCTTGGGTCACAAATCAAGCCTCGGTAAATTTAAGAAAAATTGAAATCATATCAAGCATCTTTTCCAACCACAATGCTAAGAGATTAGAAATCAATTACAGGGAAAAAAAACGTAAAAAACACAAACACATGGAGGCTAAACAATACATTACTAAATAACCAAGAGATCACTGAAGAAATCAAAGAGGAAATCAAAAAATACCTAGAGACAAATTACAATGAAAACACGATGATCCAAAACCTATGGGATGCAGCAAAACCAGTTCTAAGAAGGAAGTTTATAGCAAAACAAGCCTACCTAAAGAAACTAGAAAAATCTCAAATAAACACTCTAAACTTACACCTAAAAGAACTAGACAAAGAAGAACAAACAAAACCCAAAGTTAGAAGAAGGAAAGAAATCATAAAGATCAGAGCAGAAATAAATGAAATAGAAATAAAGAAAACAATTGCAAAGATCAATAAAACTAAAAGCTGGTTCTTTGAGAAGATATACAAAATTGATAAACCTTTAGTAAGACTCATCAAGAGAAAAAGGGAGAGGACTCAAATCAAAAAATTAGAAATGAAAAAGGAGAAGTTGCAACGGACAACGCAGAAATGCACAACATCATAAGAGACTACTACAAGCAACTCTATACCAATAAAATGGACAATCTGGAAGAAATGGACAAATTCTTAGAAATGCACAACCTTCCAAGACTGAACCAGGAAGGAATAGAAAATATGAACAGACCAATCACAAGTAATGAAACTGAGGTTAAAAATCTTCCAACAAACAGAAGTACAGGACCAGGTGGCTTCACCTGTGAATTCTATCAAACATTTAGAGAAGACTTAACACCCATCCTTCGCAAACTCTTCCAAAAAATGGCAGAGGAAGGAACACTCCCAGACTCCTTCTATTCAGGCCACCATCATGCTGATACCCAAACAGGGCAAAGGTACTACAAAAAAAAAAATTACAGACCAATATCACTGATGAATATAGATGCAAAAATCCTCAACAAAACACTAGCAAACAGAATCCAACAACACATTTAAAGAATCATACACCATGATCAAGTGGGGTTTATTCCAGGAATGCAAGGATTCTTCAGTATACGCAAATCAATCAACATGATACACCATATTAACAAATTGAAGGAGAAAAACCATATGATCATCTCAACAGATGCAGAGAAAGCTTTCGACAAAATTGAACACTGATTTATGATAAAAACCCTGCAGAAAGTAGGCATAGAGGGAACTTTCCTCAACATAATAAAGGCCATATATGACAAACCCACAGCCAACATCGTCCTCAATAGTGAAAAACTGAAAGCATTTCCACTAAGATCAGGAACAAGACAAGGTTGCCCACTCTAACCACTCTTATTCAACATAGTTTTGGAAGTTTTAGCCACAGCAATCAGAGAAGAAAAGGAAGTAAAAGGAATCCAAGTCGGAAAAGAAGAAGTAAAGCTGTCACTGTTTGCAGATGACATGATACTATACATACAGAATCCTAAAGATGCTACCAGAAAACTACTAGAGCTAATCAATGAATTTGGTAAAGTTGCAGGATACAAAATTAATGCACAGAAATCTCTTGCATTCCTATACACTAATGATGAAAAATCTGAAAGTGAAATCAAGAAAACACTCCCATTTACCATTGCAACAAAAAGAATAAAATATCTAGGAATAAACCTACCTAAGGAGACAAAAGACCTGTATGCAGAAAATTATAAGACACTGATGAAAGAAATTAAAGATAATACAAATAGATGGAGAGATATACCATGTTCTTGGATTAGAAGAATCAACATTGTGAAAATGCAATCTACATATTCAATGCAATCTCTATCAAACTACCAGTGGCATTTTTCACAGAACTAGAACAAAATATTTCACAATTTCAGTGGAAACACAAAAGGCCCCGAATAGCCAAAGCAATCTTGAGAACGAAAAACGGATCTGGAGGAATCAGGCTCACTGACTTCAGACTATACTACAAAGCTACAGTAATCAAGACAGTATGGTACTGGCACACGAACAGAAATATAAATCAATGGAGCAGGATTGAAAGCCCAGAGATAAACCCATGCACATATGGTCACCTTATCTTTGATAAAGGAGGCTAGAATATACAGTGGAAAAAAGATAGCCTCTTCAATAATTGGTGCTGGGAAAACTGGACAGGTACATGTAAAAGAATGAGATTAGAACACTCCCTAACACCATACACAAAAATAAGCTCAAAATGTATTAAAGACCTAAATGTAAGGCCAGAGACTATCAAACTCTTAGAGGAAAACATAGGCAGAACACTATGACATAAATCACAGCAGAATCCTTTTTGACCCTCCTCCTAGAGAAATGGAAATAAAAACAAAAATAAACAAATGGGACCTAATGAAACTTAAAACTTTTTCACAGCAAAGGAAACCATAAATAAGATGAAAAGACAACCCTCAGAATGGGAGAAAATATTTGCAAATGAATCAATGGACAAAGGATTAATCTCCAAAATTTACAAACAGCACAGGCAGCTCAATATCAAAAAAACAAACAACGCAATCCAAAAATGGGCAGAAGACCTAAACAGACATTTCTCCAAAGAAGATATACAGATTGCCAACAAACACATGAAAGAATGGTCAACATCATTAATCATTAGGGAAATGCAAATCAAAACTACAATGAGATATCATCTCACACTGGTCAGAATGGCCATCATCAAAAAATCTACAAACAATAAATGCTGGAGAGGGTGTGGAGAAAAGGGAACTCTCTTGCACTGTTGGTGGGAATGTAAATTGATACAGCCACTGTGGAGAACAGTATGGAGGGTCCTTAAAAAACTACAAATAGAACTAACATATGACCCAGCAATCCCACTACTGGGCATATACCCTGAGAAAACCATAATTCAAAAAGAGTCATGTACCAAAATGTTCATTGCAGCTCTATTTACAATAGCCAGGACATGGAAGTAACCTAAGTGTCCATCATGGATGAATGGATAAAGAAGATGTGGCACATACATACAATGGAATATTACTCTTCCATAAAAAGAAACAAAATTGAGTTATTTGTAGTGAGGTGGATGGACCTAGAGTCTGTCATACAGAGTGAAATAAGTCAGAAAGAGAAAAACAAATGTGGTATGCTAACACATATATGTGGAATGTAAAAAAAAAAAAAAGGTCATGAAGAACCTTGGCGCAAGACAGGAATAAAGACGCAGACCTAGTAGAGAATGGACTTGAGTATATGGGGAGGGGGAAGGGTAAGGTGGGACAAAGTGAGAGAGTGGCATGGACATATATACACTTCCAAACATAAAATAGAGAGCTAGTGGGAAGCAGCCTCATAGCACAGGGAGATCAGCTTGGTGCTTTGTGACCGCCTGGAGGGGTGGGAGGGAGGGAGACGCAAGAGGGAAGAGATATGGGGACATATGTATATGTATAACTGATTCACTTAGTTATAAAGCAGAAACTAACACACCATTGTAAAGCAATTATACTCCAATAAAGATATTAAAAAAATTAAAAAAGTAAGATGACCCACATTTGAAGTTATAGGACTTGAAGTACTGTATCACTTGATAAAAGCACCCAGATAATTTCATGGAAACTGAATATTCTAATTTTTTTCCAAGATGATCCTCACTAACTTTGACTAAATTGATTCATTAATTTAAACTAACTATCTGACTGTTGAATGGAACAGGTTTTGGCTTAAGTAGTTCTAATTGTTCAGTCATGCAAACCAGACAGTATAATTTAGGTTATACATAGTAGCTTGTATTGGCCATAGTATCTTGTATTGTATCTTGAATTGCCCATTATAACTATTACTCAGTCTGTTACACTAATGATTGTTTTCTTGTGTTTCAGTGTCGGAAAATGGCTTTTATATTGGCTTAGCACGTTTTCAATGAGTTAAATGAATCGAATAAGAAAACATGACCAGTTTTTAATTATATGACAAATTTAACTTGAAAACTCTTGTTTGGAAATCAGATTTTCCAGTTTTATACATAAAATACATACTTTTATTATATATAAAGTTATTCAATGAACTGTGGTTTATAGGGACAAAGTTCACTATTACAATCATAATTAGTAAATTATAAATATCAAAATTAAGAGGAGTTGTACCACTTAAGCAAGATATACATTTTATATCATTTGAATAGAAAATGGAGATGGCAAGAAATTAATCTTATGTATCTCAATAAGAATGAAGGCATTGACCTAGTAGAAAATATTTTTTTTCACAACAATTTGATCTGCCATACTCTTATCTGAAAAACATAAATCAGTTTTGAGAATTTAAAAACTTGATAGCTGAAACTGATTATCAGTTTCAACATGCTTGTTGATACACTAATGCCTTGAGTAAGGAAATGGCATGTTCCTTATGTCAATTTGGTAACTATTTTGCTCCTGTAGAAAGTGGCTATGCCATAGGGACTTCCCTGGTGGTCCAGTGGTTAAGATTCCACCTTCCAAAGTAGGGGTTGCAGGTTCGATCCCTGCTCGTGGAACTAAGATCCCACATGCCTAGCGGCCAAAAAACCAAAATATAAAACAGAAGCAATATTGTAATAAATTCAATAAAGACTTTAAAAATGGTCTACACCAGAAAGAAAGAAAGAAAGAGAGAGAGAGAAAGAAAGAAAGAAAGAAAGAAAGAAAGAAAGAAAGAAAGAAAGAAAGAAAGAAAAACAAAATGGCTGTGGCATAAGTGAGTGTGCAGGGACTCTGGTTTTCTCAGCATCCTACAGATTCTCATACTGATCCACTGCATTATATTATCTTGATCTGGAGTGTGTGAAGCCTGAAATTTCAGGAACCTATCAGGATCTACCCTCCAAAGTTAAAGACCAAATACAAATCCTTATAATCCTTATCACGTATAATGATGTGTAAAAATAGGTGGGTCTGGGTCACATTGAATCTTGGAGAAACATATCACCCTTTGGGTGTACTACTCCAAGCCACCCATCAGGGTATTAGTAGTAAGCCTCATCTATGAAGGAGACCAAGAGAGAGAAGACCCTAGCTTATCCATCTGTAATGCAAGCATCTTGGATCCTTGGTCCACTCACACCAGCAGACCCAGTGCTGCTTGGAGTATCTGGAGCTGCTTGGGATGCTATATGGAACCTGTGACAAAACAATAGGGTTGCTGCTACAAAGTGAGGGTAGGAAGGAGTGTGCCTTGAAGTCAGGGGATCCTAAGGATGCCTCTCAGTTTTGCCATGTTCAGTGCTAACCGTTAATATAAAACTATAGTTAACCTTGGACAGGCAGGACAAGCATGCATTTAGATAGACTAGGGGTCATGAGTCCAGGAAGTGGATACATGGAGTGGTTCGTGGAAGAATTAAATTATAAATAACAACCATGATATCCTGACCAACCCACTGGAGACATGAATAGTACATTCTCCTCATTTGTTCTCATTTCTTTACTGTGTCATATATATGCATTAAGTAATTTCTTCACTCTCTTCCCCTAATTATATGTAGGGCATTTGTGGAGTGGTTAAATTTTCATATTTTTCTCATGTTACTGAACCTCAAAGTACTAACATGATTGAACTAGATAAGGAAGAAATAATTATTAGAGATTCTAATAATTATTGAAGCTGATCCAGAGGTTGATGAGATGTGGGACCTTTCATCAGAAAGTGAACTTGTTGGGCTTCCCTGGTCGTGCAGTGGTTGAGAGTCCACCTGCCGATGCAGGGGACACAGGTTCGTGCCCCGGTCCGGGAAGATCCCACATGCCGCAGAGCGGCTGGGCCCGTGAGCCATGGCCGCTGAGCCTGCGCGTCCGGAGCCTGTGCTCCGCAACGAGAGAGGCCACAACAGTGAGAGGCCCGCGTACCGCAAAAAAAAAAAAAAGTGAACTTGTTTTCATTTTTATAAGGAAATTATATTTTCCTGGGATGGGGAAGTGTAACCTATTACTCTCATTTTTTTGAGTATAGGAGAGTGTTTGTCTATATTGGGGAGTTTTAAGTTTGGGCTAGTTAAAGTCTGTTGGAATCCTTCTTTGTATTTTGAGGTTTCCATACAACTCCTGCAGAGAATCTAATATACTACGTTTCCCAGTTTCCCTTACCACCAGAGTTTATACATGTGACTTGGGTTTTGCCAAACTAACATTCCATTAGGAAACTCAGATTTGCTAATACGTTATTGAGGAAATAGGACTTGAAGGATCTTTCTGGTCTGAGTGGTCTCAGGGCAGCAAGCTCGCATCACGATGGTGGATGGCAACACTGCCTTCATGTGCTTCCTTCCATAGATTCTGCTTTCATTGTCTCTTCCAGATAGGATTCCTCAAGGATAAGAGAAGCTAAGCTTAATTTCTTTTCCACAGTTACCTTCTAACTACTCTGTGTAGTCCCTGCTACTCAAAGCAAACTTTCCAGAACCATGCTCAAAGTTATTTAAAAGTAAAAAATTTTAAAAACTCACAAGAAAAAAAAAAACTCAGATATTTAAAAGATACAAACATCATGGTATTTTGTAGTGCAAGGGGAAGAAACTGGCCACATATGACCTCGTGTGAGTTCTTTAACCTCCTTCAACAGTTCTCTCAACCGTGAAGATAAATGGAGCTGTTAATAAATACTTAAAGTCATTATGTATGGCAGAGCCCAAATAGAGGTGCTTAGCAATGATCTTGGCAAACAGCTCACCTTCTGTAAATGTTAGTTCCCTTATCTTACCTTTAGAATCAATTAAGAGATTATACATCCGTTCCAGAGCTTAATTGACATAAATAATAGGACAGCAGAAAAAGTACATGAGTAAGAAAGAGCATGAGATGCAACATTTCTTCTGACCACACAAAAAAAGGGGAAAAGACTACAGTATAACAGAGTCTTGATTTTCCTGTCAATGAACTGTACCATTTTGGGCAAGCCATATACTTCACAGGCCCCTAATTTCCTCTTCTGAGAAGTGAAGCATTTGGGTCATCTGATGCCCAAATCTCTTTCAGCTTTATGAAATTATATTGATTAATAGTAAAGATAAATTTCTCTATAGTAACTTGGATTTATTTCTTAGAATATGGAGGTATAATTTAATTCTTATATTTGCCTTGTATTCTTTAAAACCGGATTTTGTTTTTACAAGATTTTAAAAATCAAATTTACATAATGTAGCTTAGAAGTCGGTATCCATCTAGTCTGTGTTATTCTGAGCTAGCCTGAATTTTTTAAAAGATTCCTCATTTTTCCTGCTTTTTATGGAGAGTAATATCACCATATGGTCATTTTGTAATGATTTTTTCAGGTTTCTTGCACAGTGAAATCATTAGAAATATGCTGAAAATTACTATTCTTTCCTCACACACTCAAGTAACTATTCCTTTGGCAAGTGTTTTATGAATAACTCCCAAGTATTCACCCTGCTTTAGAATTGAGGGACAGCCTTGCTTTCTTCTTCATTAAGTAAAAGAAAGCTTGCCAGACGTTAAGTACCTCAACTTCTTGTCTCACCTTTTTAACAACGCTATGAGCATCTGCGCTACCTTTATGTAATTTCCTCTGGTCTTGGAGACTCTCCCTTTCAAGATAAACCTTCATCTGCCCTCCTGCTTAATCACATCTCCTCTGGGACTTCATTCATTATCTCCTCTCTCTCTAGTGGGACGTAGTTGTGAGTTTGTTAAGAGCCCAGATTCAAAGTCAGCCTCTCTCACTACTAGCTGTTTGGACTTGAGCATATTATTTAGAATTCTGTGCCTCTGTTTCCTCAGCCATAAAATATGATAAAAATATAACTTCCCTGTTACGACGTTTGGTGAGCTTTAAGTGAGATACTTGTAAAGTGAGATACTTGTAAAGTACTTAGAAGGAGGCTTCAATACTTGTTGGCTATCATTTTCTCTTTCACCTCTCCCTCTCTTGTCAGCTGAACATATTATGCACAGTCTCTTCCACCAGAAGCTCTTTTTGCTTTTTTTTATTTGGATGCTGCCTTAAATTGCTCCGTTCATTCTCATCTAAGTAATGGAGAATTTACATTTGCTGGCTTCACCCAATCACAAAGTCCTAGTGATTTCACGAACTATTTCTCAAACAAATCTCCTCCTCTCTATATTACTGCCCTAGTTAATGTTTTTTATCATCTCTCACCTGTTCTAAGCCAAGAGCCTCATACCTGCTTTAAAATAGAAGTGCAATTTTTTCCGAAAAAAATATATAATTCAGTGAAAGAATAAAGTCACAAGAAAATGAAGATATGGCCTTACACATCTACAATGTTAGCATTAGTTAAATGAATTACAGGTTTGATGACCTTCTATTACTAGGTAATTCTGAAAAAAGAAAAGAAAAACCATGATGACAGATTCAATCAAGTGCTGGTAAATTGTTTCTTTATTGAGTCAGGAGGCAAACATGGATCGTCTGATATTACCCTTTATTGGAGGACACATCATTTCCAAACATTTTAATGCACTTTGCCCTTAGAATTAGCAACATTTATTTTGTTTTTATTTTCCTTTACTCCATAATGTTTTATTTATTTAAGAAACAGACCATTTATTTGGTAACAGGAGGTGCTTTCCTTTGTGACTATTCACCATAGCATATAACAGTGAAGACAAAAAAATGGCGATCATTCACCAGAGGAAGATTAATCAATGGATTAATAAACTATGATCCTATTAATAATTCTGTTGTAAAGAATAATTTTTATTGATTTTAAAGGTAAAACTCCACATCTTTAATAATATTAATGGCTGCTTCAGTGTGAGACATATTGTTAGTTTTTCAGGTCTTGCATTTTATTTAAGTGTCTTATTAGAATCATTTTATTTTTATTTATTGGTTCACAAAAAATTCCTAAAATTGATGATCTGTATCCATTGCCTCTATTTTCCTCCACCCATGCATTAAGCCTTTGAAATATGAATTTATCTCCAACACTTTAGTAAAATGGCTCTGTTGTATTAAGTCATTTAAATTCTTCTGTCTTTCTTGGGTAATATGAAGCCACCTTTTCTTGATCTTGTCCTATCTCTCCTCCTATTGCATTTTGATTTCTTGATGTTGGCTTATTTTCTCCCTCATGTTCTCAAAATCAGGGTCTAAGAGGAGACTAACCAATTCTTTTCTAACACAAAATTCAACATTTCTAAAATTTAGTACACCATGCATCCTAGCAAATGCCATATCTTTCCAATTTTTCAGTAAAGAAAGTTAAGACTTGGAACTGCAGATTACCGCAAAATGGATATAAGATGATTAAATAATAAATTCCAAGTAGTTTCAGGCCAAGATGGAAAGGGAATGAGCCATTTGGATATGTAGGAGTGCAAGGACTTTGGCTGCATGCAGAGTCAAGGTCGGCCCCATTTTGTAAGCTGTTCCTGACAAAAAAATCAGGAACCATAAAATCATCCCACCAACAAAGTACCACAAAAGACAATTATAAGGGAACTGAAGCGAGGACAATAAACCATGTGCAGAAACAAATTGAGGCACTCAGGGATGTGACAGACTGCTGAGGGAGGTGCAGAGCAGAGGTCGGAAGCACACTGCAAGTACAGAGAAGCTATTCCTTGTCATAAGGAACTGGCAGCGGTCACCGACAGCATGAGGACTCCACTTAAATTGCGCTTTAGAGGAGAGAAGCACTTAGAACGGAAAAGTACAGCTAATGCCAACTGTGAAGCTCATATGCCACTTACAACCAAGGACATTGAGAATTTTCGGTAATTAATAACAAATATTCTTTTCATTCAGTATTCTCAGTTGGAAGCTACAGAATCTACTCTAGCAAGATTGAAAAGCAAACTTGTACTAAAGGAAATTAGAGAATAAACAGAATTATCCAAGAGGGGCAAAAAATCAGGCTTGGTGCTACTGGGTCTAGAATAATAGAGCCAGAGCTATGCTAAATCACGTAGTGAGACTGTTCTAGTAAAAACACCATCCCTACCGCTTGGCATCGACAAGGCTACTGATTGAACAGAAGTTCTGACACAGCCCCCAAAGAACCAGCCGTCACGCCACTGTGCTTGCCCAAAGATCAGTCTGCCTATTTGTGGCCATTCACTTCATGCTTCCCCCTCCCACATCCAGTTCTCGTTTGAGTGCATCTATTTGGTATAACCTAGATAACAGACCCTCTCACCACCAGTTGGAAATTTAGGATTTAGATATCTACTTTGGGAGGGTTGGACACACACTACATGAAACTATCAAAGTATTGAGTGGAGTTTCAAAAAATGCTGGACATTCAAGCACAACAGATGGTCACCTAATTCCTGACACATGGAAATGACCATTCTCCTGAAAGGTGTCCATAAAGGCACCCCAAGTGGACAGAAGGCAACCTACCAGTGGGTGATGAGAGAAGTTGAAATAAACTAGACTAGTTGTCCTTGACTTTAGTGTGCATGGAAATAATCCGGAGAGTTTGTTAAAACACAGATTGCTCAGCCCCAGCCATAGGTTTTGATTCAGGCCTGGGCTGGGACAGGAGATTCTCCAGTTTTAACAGACTCCCAGGCAATCTTGATAATGATAATCCCAGGACCACACCCTGTGAACCACTGGCCTATGAGGCCATAAACTTTTCCTTCAGTAACAGCTGGTTAAAATTTTCACAAATTCAGTCTTGATGCTGAAATGAAAGTCAGTAGCAAAGGCACAATTTATGTTATTAATAATTTTATATTTTCAAAATAAATATACTTAAATTAACTGTATTTTTTAAAGACAATTTTTTGGAGCAGTTTTAGTTTCACAGTTAAATTGAGAAGACAGTACAGAGCTTTCTCATGTACCCACTGCCCCCAACATGCATGGCCTCCCTCATTATATATATATCTCTCACCAGAGTGACACATTTGTTACAGTTGAAAAACTTACATTGACACGTCATTATCACCCAAAGTTTACCTTAGGGGTCACTCGTAATGTATGTTCTATGGGTTTGGACAAATGTATGATGTATACATTTCACTGCCTTAAAAATCTGTACTCCACCAATTCATCCTCCTTCCAACCCCACTCTAATAACCATTGATCTTTTACTGTCTCCATAGTTTTGGCTTTTCCCGAATGTCATATAGGAGTCATACAGTGTTTAGCATTTTTGGATTGCTTTCTTTCACTTAGTAATGTGCATTTAAGGTTCCTCCATGTCTTTTCATTTCTTGATAGCTCATTTCCTTTTAGTGTTGAATAATATTCTATTATCTGGATGTACCGCAGTTTATTTTTCCATTCACAGACTGAAGAACGTCTTGGTTGCTTTTAAAATTTGGCAGTTATGAATAAAGCTACTATAAAGATCCCTGTGCAGGTTTTTGGGTGGACCTATGTTTTCAGTTTCTTTGAGTAAATAACAAGGATTGTGATTTCTGGATCATATACTAAGAGTGTGTTTGATTTTGTAAGGATCCACCAAGCTGTCTTCCAAAGTGGCTGCACCATTTTGCATTCCCACCAGCAACGAATGAGAGTTCCTGTTGCTCCACATCCTTGCCAGCGTTTGGTGTGGTCATTGTTCCAGATTTTGGCCTTTCTAATAGATATGTGGAGGCACCTGATGGTTGTTTTAATTGCATTTTATTGACGACATATGATGTGGAGCATATATTATTTTTTATTTAAACCTGTTATTATCTATTTAAATTCTGGGGTTAGAGGGTTCCTTCAAGGAATACTAAAGGTATATATCTAAACTGCATGTTTTCAATCTGACGGTAGCTCTCAGAATTCAAGAGCATAGCAAAAGCAGGCCAGCTGTGTATTCCTACTGGGTACATTATATGTCACAGTATGAAACTTTGAAATAATTTGTTATTTAGTGTAGATTTTAGTAAGTCATAAGAGGAAAAAATTGGAGCCAGCACGCCCAAGTGTTAATTTTAAAGATCTTATGAATTTTGGAAACCATGTTATTGAGGGAGCAGGAATATTTAAAGACAGTGTACCAGATGGAAATGAATATGCTCTATTTTCATTTGTATATTTTGTAAATAAAAGCTGATATATCTGAGGTTCCCTCATGAAAATGAAACGTTTCTATTGACACACAATTTGCCTAATAGACACAGAAATTTGTATCTAGGGACTAAAATGAGGGTATGATATAATGGAAAATATCCTCAGTAGTTAACTACTATTTTTATTATTTTTTTCTTCCCTCTAGTTTATCAGTTCAGAAAGCAAAAAACAAAACAAACCATTATGGTGAGGATTGGTGCCTATGTTTTGGTTGATATTGTCACATATTATTATAATTACACTTTCTATGGTCCTAAACAGTAATAACGCTTCAAAATCACATATGACTATATGCCAATGAATATATTTCTCCTTTTTTCATAGGCATTATTTTTCTGCCTTTAATTTCTCTGAGTCGAGTGCAATTATTTCAAAGCCAAGAAATCCCTCATTAAAAAAAAATTCCTCAGTAAATTTTGAGGTTTAAAAGTTTTTTTTTTCACAAGTTTGAGAGAAAAATGCCATTTTTCAAAGCATAAAATTCTTGATCAAATGTTCTAACTGGATACATTCATGTTTTCTATTAGGTACATAGGCATAGTAAATTATGCATTCATATTACCTATAATGCTGAATTTCTGCACCTTGAGAGAATAGGTAGCCCCTGGTGATAATAATTACACAACAGATGGCTCTTCCTGAAGCAGAACAACACATATCATGTGATTTAACCATGAAGAAAATGAAGAGAGGAGTTATAAAAATAAATGGAGATAGGCATCTGATTAAGTGACAGTGCTTAGCAATATGTTGAATCAGACACAGGCAAACATTTATTTTTCCCCCCATAAATTTGGCTGATTTTCATAGCTCCATCCTAGGTAAGGATTTAAACAAACCTATCGGGCGTCCCTGGTGGTGCAGTGGTTAAGAGTCCGCCTGCCGATGCAGGGGACACGGGTTCGTGCCCCGGTCCGGGAAGATCCCACATGCCGCGGAGCAGCTAGGCCCATGAGCCATGGCCACTGAGCCTGCGTGTCCGGACCCTGTGCTCCGCAACGGGAGAGGCCACAACAGGGAGAGGCCCACGTACCACAAAAAAAAAAAAAAAAAAAACCTATTCTGATTGTATCTATCATCATGTACAATCTGTCTTTGTGAACATTAAATATATTTTAATATGCTTTTGCCATAGTTTTTAAAATATGATCTTAGGTATTTTAGGTTACTGAAGCATGAACAATACCTTTTTTAATGGAGGGGACTCAAAAGATATTTGTTTTGTTTATCTGGAAAAGTCAAATGCCCTCTCTTTAACAGCGTTATTTGGATATAATTCATATACCATAAAATTCACTTTTTAAATGTGCAATTCATTGGTTTTTAGTGCATTTATATTTACCGTGTTTGTGCAACTGTCACTACCATCTGTCGTTTCAACACCCCAAACCACGTAGCCATCCATAGCCACTCCTCACGGCCGCACGTACATTCAACACCCCTCCCCTCCCAGCCTGAGACAAGCAGTCATATACTTCCCGGCTCTACAAATCTGCCTATTTGGATACAGGGCAAAAATGGAATGATACAATGTGACCTCTTTTTTGACTAACTTCTTTCACTTAGCATAATAGTTTCAAGGCTCATCCATGTTATAGCGTGTCAATGCCTCATTTATTTTTATGGCCTAATAATACTCCATTGTATGGATAAAGCAAATTTTGTTTCTCTATTCCTTAGTTGATGGATAGCTTTGGCTATTATGAATAGTACTACTGTGAACATTCGCGTACAAGCTTTTGTGCAGACATAGGTTTTCAATTATCTTGGGTATATAGCTAGGAGTAGAATTGCTGGATATTATGGTAACTCCAATTTAAAATTCTGAGGAAATGCCAAAATTTTTTTTCCCAGAAGTTTCTGCACCATTTTATATTCTCACCAGCAATGCATGAGAGATCCAATGTCTCCATATCTGCACCAACACTTGTTATAGACTAATTTTTTTTAAACTTTAGTCATCCTAGTGGGTGTGAAGTGGTATCACCTTGGGGTTTTAACTTGCATTTTTTTTTTTTTTTTTTTTTTTTTTTTTGCGGTACACAGGCCTCTCACTGTTGTGGCCTCTCCCATTGCGGAGCACAGGCTCTGGACGTGCAGGCTCAGCGGCCATAGCTCACGGGCCCAGCCGTTCCGCTGCATGTAGGATCTTCCCGGAACGGGGCATGAACCCGTATCCCCTGCATCGGCAGGCGGACTCTCAACCACTGCGCCACCAGGGAAGCCCTTAACTTGCATTTTTTTAATGAGTAATGATATTGAGCATCTTTTCACGTGCTTATTGTATATCGCACTTATACATTGTATATTGTGCTTATTTGTATAACTTCTTTGGACAACTGTCTCTTCAAATGCTTTGCCCAGTTTTTAATTGGGTTATTGGTCTTTCTAGTGATGAATTGTAAGAATTCTTTATGTATTCTATATACAAATCTCTTAGGTGTATGATTGCAATTACTTTCTCTCATTATGTGTGCTGTGTGCACTTTCTTGACCGTATTCTTTGAAGCAAAAGGTTTTAATTTTGATGAAGCCAAATTACTTTTTTCTT
Organism: Aethalodelphis obliquidens; assembly: GCF_003676395.1. Classification (NCBI taxonomy): domain Eukaryota; kingdom Metazoa; phylum Chordata; class Mammalia; order Artiodactyla; family Delphinidae; genus Aethalodelphis; species Aethalodelphis obliquidens. The sequence continues at coordinate 20,446,922 of NW_020837963.1, forward strand.
TTGTTGCTTTTGCCTTTTGCTTTTGTTGCTAAGAAAGTATTGTCTAACTCAAAGCCACAAAGATTTACTCCTCTGTTTTCTTCTAAGAATTGTATAATTTTAACTCTTCAGTTAGCTTAAGTCAGTGATTCATTTTGAGTTAATTTTTATATACATGTGAGATAGCGATCAAACTTAATTCTTCTGCTTGAGGATATCTCATTATCTCAGCACCATTTGCTAAAAGGCTATTCACATTCCCTGTTGAATTGACAATTGCTTCATGATAGATGGATGCTATGAGGTTCTTATACAAAAGTTTATATGTAGAGAGTAGTGAGAACAGAAACTAAGTAGAAAATAATGCAGGTGTGCACAACCTTGGCCTTTTTGTTCCCAGATCCAATTGTTTCCTCTCGCCTATTTCTTTTGGGCTTCCCAGGCTTCCATGCCTTATTATAGTCAAAGACAACAACAGAGACCATAAGATGGGAGAAAGGGATGAACTCCATCCTGGGCAGCATCTCTGGCAGCAGTTAAATCTCCTTCATGTTCCAGGTCTTGATGTACACAAGTGCCCTGATTTCCACTTCTTCTTGGTTCTGGTAACACTGGAACCACTCCCTTACTTCCAGTAATAGTTTTGTCTTTCCATCTCAGGGACAGCAGCAGCTTCTTGCTTTAGTTAATATCTAGGTAAACTTCTTTTCCCTAATTTGGAGTTTTAGCTCTTCCATGACCTATGTAAGCAATACCTTGTATTGAAATCCTTCTGCTTGAAAATGTAGAGTAGTTATCTTTTCTTGTTTATACCCTAATCATGCTGCATCTGCCAGAATAGAAACCAAGGGGCTAAGCTCAGAAGACAAGTTTCCTTACATGTCTTATCTGATTCCTTATCCCACTTGTGTCCCTTATCAAGATGGAACCAAAGAAATTTTATCTGAGGCTCAGTCCAACCTACAGAATGTGGTACTGATTCCATCCAGAGTGTAGGCATTGGATGAAATCTACCTTAAGATCAAGTCCTAGTTCAATTTCAGCTTCGCCTTTGCTTCTCTCATGTTCCTGATACAAGCCCTCCCCAACCCACAGAGCATCTCCCACACATTGTCCCAATTTGTACACCAGTTCCAATACCGAACTGCTTTTTATACCTATTGCCTGTCCCTAGACCTAGACCTTCATGAATTTTTTATGTTAACATAACATCTTAAAGTTACTGGTACTTCTAATTCAACTCAAATTAATTTAACTTAATTTAATTCAGTTTAATTTAATACACATTTTAAGCCATTTAACATATGCCAGGCTTTGTCTTTAGCTCTGGGAGGTGAACATTTACTGCTCGTGAAGGACCCACAGAGTAATGGGAGAGGTAAACAAAGCAAAAATTACAAAAATATTATGTACTATGACAGACATAGATCTAAGATCTTAATGATACAGAAAATTTCAAAAAGTGAAAGCTACTTGTCTCTCTTTTTTTTAAACATCTTTATTGGAGTATAATTGCTTTACATTGTTGTGTTAATTTCTGCTGTATAACAAAGTGAATCAGCTATACATATACATATATCCCCATATCCCCTCCCTCTTGCGTCTCCCTGCTACCCTCCCTATACCACCCCTCTTTGCAGCATTACTTACAATAGCCAGGACATGGAAGCAACCTAAGTGTCCACTGACAGATTAATGGATAAAGAAGATGTGGCACATATATACAATGGAATATTACTCTTCCATAAAAAGGAACAAAATTGAGTTATTTGTAGTGAGGTGGATGGACCTAGAGTCTGTCATACAGAGTGAAGTAAGTCAGAAAGAGAAAAACAAATACCATATGCTAACACATATATATGGAATCTAAAAAAAAAGGGTTCTGAAGAACCTAGCAGCAGGACAGGAAGCTACTTGTCTCTTAATAAATCATTATCATTATGGATTTTTATCTTCCAATCTAGGAAAACTTCCATCCTTTGTAGTTGGGTAACACTTCAAACCCTGCAAACCTATTCTCTCTCCCTCTCTCTGTCTCTGTCTGTCTTTCTCTCTGTCAGAGAGATTGCTAAGGCCAGCCTTACTTAAGGATGAAATTTAGTACAATGGAACTAGGTTTGTGATTCTAAAAATCTAAAAGCAAGCCCACTTTTAGCACCTGCATTCATTTTATTCAGCACAGACCTTGCTGTTTAGTAATTATAAAAATACACAGTTGAAGATCACAGCCCTCCCAAGCCTGCTTCATTTGACAGTTTTACTGGAGTGTCTGTTTTTTGAAAACAAATATTGTATTGAATGACTATCTCATGCATATGATGTATTCTTTTTAATCACTGTTGAATTTCAGCTTCCTCCTCTAGGGATGAATCGTCTCAGTCTAACAGAACTTTTTTTGACTTACCATGGTGTATATGTTATCAACTTTGATATGCACATTTTCACATCAAAATGTGCCAGTTTTAAAACTTAAGTTGCAAGTATGTTATTCAATATATATTGAATAATATATATAATATAATGTATATATAATGCATATATAATATGTATGTGAGTTTGTACAAAAAATAGCCACTTCACATGTCAGCTATCCAACTTTCGTCACTTCATTACACATTTAATATTAGGTATGCAAAATGATTTTCTTCACTTTACCAATTTAATATTTTTACTTCTCCTCTAAATTACTTTTAACTTTAATTTTAATTTTTGATTTCTATGTTACCTTAGACACAAAAATAAAAAATACTAGAATTCATTCACTGTAAAATTATTTAGGTTAATATTTTTGTTTAAAAATTATGAAAGGGAATAATAGTGATTGTTATAATTATTATCATAAAAATCTGTGATCACAATTTGAGATTAGAGTTCAAATTATAAAATTAAAGCTTTTATGTAAGGCTATAAATTTTAATAGAGGATCACCATTATTTTTTCTTTAGATACTTTAAATGCTTTATAATTTATGTTAATTACAGCTTTTAATACTAGTAGATATATCCTTCCTTCCTTTCTTCTTTCCTTCCTTTTTTTCTTTTCTTTTTTCCTTTTTCAGTGATTTTTTTATTGTAGATAACAGTAGGCAGCCTCAAAAACAATCATTAGGGCTTCCCTGGTGGCGCAGTGGTTGAGAGTCCGCCTGCCGATGCAGGGAATATGTGTTCGTGCTCCGGTCCGGGAAGATCCCACATGCCACGGAGCGGCTAGGCCCGTGAGCCATGGCCGCTGAGCCTGTGCGTCCGGACCCTGTGCTCCGCAACGGGAGAGGCCACAACAGTGAGAGGCCCGCGTACCGGAAAAAAAAAAAAAAAAAACAATCACTAACATTGACTTTTTTATCATTCTTGGAAACATCTTTATTACAAGTTCTCTTCTGTACTTCTCTGCATGTATTACAGAAAGGGTATAACTCCATTGACTGATGTGACACTGTTCTCAATGCAGTAAGCAAGTAGCACTTTTAGAAACATCTTTATTACAAGTGTCTTTAAACACTTCTCTACATGCATTGCAAAATGAGTATAACAACTGACTTACTATGCAATACTCATTCCAAACTGTGCCTCTGGAAATATATTAGAAAAAAAGTAATTAAGAAAAATAAAGTTTGTTATTTTCCCAACAATCTACCCTGCTTAGATTTAGGGAAGCTGTTATTTCTTCCAAAGGTAGAACTCTTTGAAACATTTAAACATATTTGATTTTATGCATTTAAATATAACCATTAAAAATATAAGCAAAGGACACAGCAGCAAGTCTTGCAAGTGTCTTCCTCCCTGGAATCTAAGTATAACAATAACAATACATTTGGAAAGTTCACTACTTTCTTTTTTTTTTAATGGACCAAATGATCATTTCACATTTGAATTTGTAGTTGACTAGAAATGCATTCAACTGTTCCTTTGGTGACTAATAAGCTCGGAAGAGATCAGGAAATAACTGTTTTAAATGTGCTAGTGGATGTTTCATTTAACTCAATAGGAGGTTTATAAACCATTAATTCTGTAATTCATTCAAGTCTTAACAAGTTGCTCAAAGATTTCAAAGAGGTGTTAACTCTGCATTTAAGCTGTATCTGATCCCACCTCTGCCACATAATTGGCTACTTTCCTTCATCAAATTATGTCATTTTTTTGGTTCTCAATTCCCTCACCTTAAATGAAAGATTAGGCAACAAATTTCATTTTTTTAAATTTTGCATCCTTTTGGATTCCACTAGAATCAGCTGTGCTAATAAATTATTGGCTAAGTAAAGAAATCCATGGAACAGAGCCTCTTTAAGCTAGAGGGTTCTAAGTCATGCCTTTGTACATTGACGTACTGAGAGAAATCTGCGCTCCCTGTCATTTCTCCTCCCACCATATTCTTCAGACCACACTTTCCCCATTGTGGGGTATCTCTGTCAATGAGCAGCATTTCTCCTTTTGTTACCTTTAACTGGAATTATTTGATTTTTCACACTTAAGTTTCAAATGACAATTCTGAGTAGAAACATTTACTTATGTATCTCTCTACTTAGAAAAGTTATAATTATCCTTTGAGCTATTCAGTCTTTCAGGAGTATTTAGTAATCATCAAATATGTCTGAGGTCCTGGAGACAAAATTCCAAAATCCAATAGCAATAGGTTTTGCGGTTACGGAGCTTAAAGCCTAATATTTGTATGATTAATTAAACCATTAATTACACAATAGATTATTTAAGTGCAGTCATCAGTAACACTATGACTGAGCTGTATGGTACTTTGAGGCTATGTAACCTACTCTGTGGAGGTTAGGGGCTAGAGGAGAGATGTCCCCGAGGAACAATAAATGAACTAAATTCTAAAGGAAGAAAAATTAACCAGAGAAAGAGGAGGGAAAGTTATTTCAAAAGAGGAAGTGGAGGCCAGAAGGTCAAGGGCTTGGAAGTGCCTTTTTGTGGTTAGAGCAGAGAGAGTGAGGACAGTTTTGAATATCATGCAGTCTGGGGCCAGGTCCTTGAGGGCCTGGTAGAACATGTTCAGCATTTGGGTCTTTAAGAGCAAAGGAAGCAATTAAGTAGGGAGTTACTTGATAGGACTTGAATTTGCAGAAGCTCAGCCTCACTGAGCTAGAATGAATGTGTGAGTTTTCCACTGTCTAGTGGCGAGATAATGGTAACTTGACTAGAATAGTGGTAGTTTACTTGGATGAATGCAGATTAATTCTAGGAATAATTAGGAATTAAATTTTATAGGACTTGGTATTAGAGTAGGTATCAGAAGTGACTAAGGGAGGGATGTGACAGACAACCTCCCCAGTTCCCACCTTGATGAATGCTGTTAATTATGACAGGGCTTGGAGAGGGGGACCAGAGCAATACTAAATTAGTCCTCACCCTGTGCTTCTTCAGGGAATGAGTGCCCGTCCCTTGGTGATTATTTAAATCTAATTTTGTTAAGGTTGTACCTTTGTGAACATTCAGATTAGGATCATATACTTGTGCACTACATGATGCCTTGCAGTTTGTCATAATTAAACAAATACTTGTCAATTATATCAGAGAGGTGGTTGGAAGTAAGAGTAAAGAATTCTAGCTTTGGAATCTGATATCTATGCCAGTGACTTCCTACAGGTAACACAAACTAGTAAGTGGTCTAAATGGAATTTAAATATATTTTTCTACTTAATGGCAAGCAGAGCATGGACATTTTTCTGTATATTCTTTTACAGGGTGGAAACTAACTTTTTCTAGATTTTGTGAGGCTACATGTTGTTTTCATCTGTATCAGCAAATATCTTTTGCTTGGCATTTTCTCTCTCTCTCCAGAGCTGTCTATTGGGCTCTGTGGTAGGCTGAATAATAACCCCACAGATGCTCACATCCTAATCCTTGGAACCTGTGCATGTGTTACCTTACATGGTAAAAGGGACTTTGCACATGTGGTTAAGTTAAAGATCTTGAGATCATGGGATTCATCTGGTTTATCAGGTACACTCAATATAATCACGAGTCTCCTTATAAGAGCAAAAAAGTCGGTCAGTAGTTGAAGATGTGACATGATAACAGAAGTAAAAGTTCAGAGTGACGCAAGGAAGGGGCCACAAGCTTAAGGAATGGAGGTGGCCTCTAGAAGCTGAAAGAGACTTGAATGCTTTCTCCCCTAGAGACCTCCAGGAGGAACCAGCCCTGCTGACTAGCTTCATAAGACTGACTTTAGCCCCATAGGTTATTTAAGACTTCTGCTCTACAGATCTGTAAAAGAATACATTTGCATTGTTTTTTTTCATTTAAATTTTATTGTAGTATAGTTGATTTCATTTGCATTGTTTTTTTTCATTTAAATTTTATTGGAGTATAGTTGATTTCATTTGTATTTTTTTAA